>NW_020956112.1:159213-243462 GCF_003031625.1 Empidonax traillii
GCACTAAGGGCCACATCCAATCTCTGCTTAAAAACCTCCAGGGATGGTGAATCCACCACCTCTCTGGGTAGGCTGTTCCAATGCTTGATTACCCTCTCTGTAAAGAATTTCTTCCTAACATCTAACCTAAACTTCCCCTGGTTTTTATTGCAACAAATCAAAATGTTCTGAAAAGTATATTGGAGTTCAGTGCATTTCAAAAATTCTTGATTAGTTTGAGTCATGAGCTGACTCAATGGCACACAACAGATATCTTTACTGTAGGACATTATAGAGAAGTGGGGAGTGTGTGGGGAATATAATTTTTCCTTTTCTCACCCACTGCTACCACAGGATTGCCTGGTTCGGTCTAAACCTGCTGCTCCTTGCAGTGCTCTTAAAGAGTTGGCAGGTGGTGCTGCTTGCCTTTGATATGCAGCATATTTCATCATTGTATTGCTGGTACTGTCAAAACAGTCTGTTCGTAAAGATGGTGTGTGCTGGAGATCAAGGAAGGAGGAGAAGAATAAACAAGGGTGAACAGGAATGAGTCTTAAAGTCCTTAAGATTTTGATCGAAGATACTGTAAGTAAGATTAGTTGGAGCTACAGCATTAACATGATGAGTTATGTTGTTTGCTAACATGAAAATTGAAAGTAGTGTGCAAAACTAGACATATTGTGTTGTAATTTTTAACTGAGTACTCATAAGTTGATGTAGCCATCAGCTTTAGGGCAAGAAGGGTTCATTCTGATAGTCTAGGCCAGCCTGGGTTAAAACAGGTCCTTGGGCTTTACCAGATTAATTCCTGTCTGAACCTGTGCATATCTTTTAGACAAGCAGACAACTGCAGTTTAAAAATGATCAAAGGTTAGGAGTTAGGTCAGTATTAATTTATCCCAGCTGAGAAAATAATACATTAAATTTTGTGCACTGATTTTTACAGTGCTTCTATAGAAGAAAAAGTTCTCATTGCCTCATATTGCGGCACGTCACTGTAGGAAATAATGATGCACCATTGTAGAAACAATATTACAAAGCTCAGAGATAGATGTTACATGGAAGGAAAGGTTATTTTATTTGCAAAAGGCCAGTTTCTCCCATCCTCATGACTGCATGATCTCAAGTACCAAGACATGTCCAAATAGCCTGCCTATCATTCAGGCATCTAAGGCGATCAAGTTGATCAGGTGGATAAGGTGGTCTGATTCATATGCATTGTGATGAAAGAATTCTGTGCAAAGGATTCTGATTACTGAGTACTCATCAGGAATCCTGGGTTTTCCTTAGGTTGATGAACATCTGATAGTTTTGGGAAAGCTTTTTTGCACCCACAGAAACTGATGGTGACCTTGATCTCTTGCGTCACCATCCCATTGCATCTCACTCATTAGAATTTACTCATGGTCCTTTGTCTCCGTGTGAGGGGGTTTTAAGGATCCAACCCTGTTAAAATCACAGAATGGTGGGGGTTGGAAGATGCCTCTGAAGATTTTCTAATCCAATACGCCTGCTCAAAGCAAGGTTAACCAATGCAAGTTACTTAAGATCATGTCAGACAGGGTTTTGAATATTTCCAAAAGTGAAGACTCCACAGCTACCATTTTTGACATTGTTCTTCTCACCCAACTTAGAGAAATAAACTTAATTGCAGAGAACAGGGCAATGTTTCAAATTAAAAGCCATGAATTCTCCTGTCAGCTCTGTCTGTGACAGGGAAATAGGATCTTGAATGTTAATTTAGGAGGCTGGCGATTGGTAATGAAGGGGAATGCAAGAACATGTCCTTGCAACATTGCTAAAGGTAGAGCAAGTGGCTTCTTAAATATTGAGCGACATTTATTTAAATATAGCAAGGTCCTGTATGGATGCTAAGAGATTCAGAAGTCGGACTTATGAAACTGAGGAGGGTTATTTGTCAGTGATCAGATCAGAACATATTTTCATTGTTCAGAGGGAATACTACCCGTTTAGGAAGGTTCATGAACATGCAATTACCAAAATAGGTCTGTATTCTGATTGTGAAATTTGAAGTTGTAGAACCACAGCTTTCTTCATCACTTATGAGAGTTAGTTGGGTGAGATGTAAAGATAATATTTATGTACTTTGCTGATTTTTTCTCAATATTGATTGAAGCAGTCTTGAAGGAAACTTAAAGAACACTTCACTACTTGAGACCTGAGTGTCAGAGTTGTTCACAAAAATCTGATTTTGTCTTTATTGGCAACTTTGAGCTTCACAGAGCTTTGCAGCTCTCAGGGTGGAGGAGAAAAGACTGACTATGATTTTAGGTGCCACAAGATCTACTGTGCTCGAGCTGGTGTGTCTAAGATGCCAAGGCTCCAGTACATCAAGGAGAAGCCCATTTTTCACAGCCCTTGCATAGCTTCAGCTTCTTCTGAAATCACACTAACAGACCAGAAATGCAGTAGGTAGATCAAATGGATTTAAAGGCCTGCCTTTATCATCTAAGTTTCAAGTGTATGTTCTTAGCTTCTGGAGATGCCTCATAAGAAATAAACAGTATGATCATACCAGCTGGCCACACATGGCAGTGTGATTAGCGAAAAACCAGTGTGCAAGTGCACGTTGTTAGGACTCAGCGTATAAGTTGGGCAAGTATCACTTTTGTTAGAGCCTGTGTTTGAACCTCTGAGCCTTTTGACCTCTGTCTTTTTGCTCTCACAGTTGCCTGCCCAGATGACTTTGGTTAAACCCCTCAAAACGTCAGGCACTTTCTGTACACTACTGACAATGGAAACAGTAACACCAATTATGAACCCAAAATTCAGGGTCTAGGTTTCACAAAGGGGAATAATTTATGGTTAGTTCTGTGTTGTATTTTTAGCCTTAAACATATAAGGCTATTTACTACCAAATTGATCAAGTTCAACTTAATTACAGCAGAATGGTTAACAGGAAAATCTTAATCTTTTGGCTTCTTGCTTTGGGCTATTGATATACTGCAGTTATACTGCTACTGGTAAGCAGAGCAAAACCTAGGACAAAATTGTACCATGGATTGTTCTAATGATGTAGCCACTCTAGAAAATCAAGTATCCAGACCTATATGTCTAGTTTAGTTTATTAATACAAATAAAGGTTTCAGAATAGCTTTTTTTTCACAGTAGGCATAGTTCCTCCATGACTTCTAGAGCCAGGAGACAAGATGCAAAACAAAACTTCCATGTGACTCTTTACCTTACACAAAACACAAAGACTTTTTTACTGAAACCACTTAATCTGTATTTTTAAAGCCATTTGTTAGAGTAATTAGAGGAGCCTAGGACATAAATGCACAAAAGGAAGAATCTAGCATGGAAGTTTTCTGCTTGACTTCCATTTCAAACTGTTATATAAATGACGAGGGTATCTTAGACTGCCTCTGTAGTTAAGAAAGAGAGAGAACTGCTAATTTCACACAGGTCAGGGAAGTCGCATATTTCTATCTGGGGACTATACCAGGAACCTGGTTGAATGCCATTTTGAGCCTCCAGGCAGATAAATACTGAGCAAGAAGAATGAGATGCTGGAAAGCAGTCCTGCAGAAAGGGACCTGGTGGTCCTGGTTGATGGCAAGTTGGATATGAGTCAGCAGTGCCCTGGCAGCCAGGAGGGACAACTGGGTCCTGGGGGGCACCAGAAAAAACATAGCTAGCAGGTCGAGGGAGAGGATTGTCCCGCTCTGCTCTGCACTGGGGCAGCCTCACCTGGAATATTTTGTGCAATTTTGGACACCACAATAAAAGAAAAGACACTAAGCTCTTAGAGAGAGTCCAGAGGAGGGCAATGAAGGTGATGAAGGGCCTTGAGGGGAAGCCATATGAGGAGTGGCTGAGATCACTTGGTCTGTTCAGCCTAGAGGAGACTGAGGGGAGATCTCATTGTACTCTACAACTTCCTTGTGAGGGGAAGAGGAAGGGCAAAAACTGATCTCTTATCTCTGATGACCAGTGACAGGACCTGAGGTTGTGTCAGGGGAGGTTTAGGTTGGATATTAGAGAAAGGTTCTTCACCCAGAGGGTGGTTGGGCACTGGAACAGGCTCCCCAAGGCAATGCTCACAGCACCAAGCCTGATAGAGTTCAAGAAGTGTTTGGATGATACATGGTGTGACTTTTGGGGATGGTCCTGTGTAGGGCCAGGAGTTGGAGTGGATGATCCTTGTGGGTCCCTTCCAACTCAGCATATTCTGTGATTCCTGCCCATTACGGCTAATATCAGCTCCTCCAGATACTTTGCCCACATATGGAAAACTCCTCAGTTGTTTTGGAAACCTTCTATTGCAGAAAAATTAATTTTTTAAAGACACTGGAACAGGTTGTCCTTGGACGTTGTGGATGCCCATCCCTGGGAGTGCTCAAGGCCAGGTTGGATGTGGCTTTGAGCAACTGGTCTAGTGGAAGGTGTCTCTGCCCACAGGAGGGGAGCTGGAACTAGATGATCTTGAAGGTCCCTTCAAGCCAAACCATTCTATGATTCTATGATTTTGGTGACTGTGAAACATTCTTGTGGAAATATCTACCCCTGCTTCCTCAGGAGTGTTACAGGCACCATCAGACCTCTGTGAGGCTGTCACTTTCCCCTTTGTTTTACATAAGCCATGCAAAGAGAGACCTTAAACTTGCTGTAATAATTAGTGATTCATCTCCCCTAATTTGTGTCAGAAAATAATTAACTTTGGTTCGCTGATCTGCATGTCTCATTAATGCAGACTGTGAAGACAAGGAAGTAAAGAGATGTCATTCGGAACATCTTCATCCTGTTCATGCTGTGAAGAGCCAAGGAAGAGCTCTCCAGCTGAGGCAGGTGGGCAGAGTCAGCATGGCAGCTTGGCTGCAACCACTGTCTCCATCCCCCTGCTCTGATCTCTTTCTGTTCCTTGTTCATACCTCCCAAGATAGGTCAGTGCGCATCTTGTAAGCTGCTACTGGCTGAGACTGCACCTGGGATAAGCCACAGAAATGGAATAACAAGTGGTTTCTAGTAGAGAAGAGGCTAAATCCTGACTTTTCACTCCTAAATCCCCTGAGGCCAAGCAAGGGCAGCACAGGAAAACTCCTTGAGAATAGAGAGGTCTCAGAATAACAAAGGCTATGAACTTTCTACTCTGCTCTGTCAGAAAGGGAATGATTTCCCAATCTGAGCTTTTCCTAGCAGAGAAAAATTTGTCTAGGGTTCATGTCAGGTAAACATACAGGAGTCACATTCTTGTAGGTGAGCTTTAAGATGATTTGTGTTTGATTAAGTGGTATAAAAATGCATGAAGCCTGTGCTGCGGATGATGAGAAAAACTCCTAAAAGTTGAGACTAAAATCCAGGAGAGAAAAATTGAAATTGTTCCCTAGCAATAGTTGGGGGAATATTTTTCTAAAAATATGGTACAGACAATTTAATAGTCCCCTGAAGAGTTACTGCAGGAGTTATGGAGAGCAAATTTAGTATTAAAATATGAACTAGAGGTGTTTAATTACAAATTTCAGTGAAACATCTGCTATGACTTTGTTCTCAGTTCTTTCGTCCTCACCCGCAACACTGTTCGTTCTTTCAGGGCCAAAGTGTATCTATTAATTTAACAAAGGACTTCACAGAATTTGGAGAGGAATATTACTATTTCCTTGGAGAGATGGCATTGAGCTTTCACAGTAACAGCAATAAACACCAATAAATGTAATAAGTAATTATCAGCTGCTTCTGGCCCAAGATGAGCTTACCTTTCTGCGAGCCATGTACTTTGTTAGAACTGCAGGTCACTGGCTGGATGCTGGCCTGAGGCGAGGCTTCCTAAGTGGGTTGTGGAAAACTACAGGATGAGACAAGAGAAATTGCTGTATGGGGCAGTTGGCAACGTGAGAGACTGAAAAAAGTTACAGCTCACACCGTGAGGGAAGGCTGGATTTCAGAGAGGTCATTTTGGGGGAGCTACGTGAGAAGTGGCCAAGCTTCCCAGATAAATGGAGGGATGTTTTGGGGAGTATTGGGGATACTCCACAGCTGAGCCAGGAACCAGAGCTATCTGTGGACAGGAAGGTTTGAAAATGGAATGGTTTTGAATTAAGAGTATTGATTTCTTTTTCAACCTTAAATGAAGCTATTTCTTTGCACCAAGATATCTGGTATGTTCAAATTACCTTTCCTGCAAACACCAAACAATAAAAAATTAAAATCATTATGAAGACTATTTTAACATGGGATTGTTGTAGTCAGGACGGCCAAAAGAATGAAAGCCAGGCACAGTATGATGATGGTCAGAAAGTCTGCTTTATTGCTCAGTTCAACCTTATTTATACACCTCTGTGAACAGAACCTTGTATACCCTTCTATTAATAACTCTCTATCTATGGTCTATTATTAGCCCTTACACACGATTGGACATTCACACCTTATTTACATTGTCCTCTCACTGGTCAGTTTTGGCACCTTCTTAGACCTTTCACTGCTCCTGTGAATTCCTCAGGGAAACAGCTTCAAAGTGTCTAAGTCAAAATCCTCCGCCCCTATATCCTTCATTAGGGGGTCTGCGGACCCGCCACCTACCCCAACATGGGATTATCTAACCAGTGGCCCAAGATTGTCCACTCTCAACATATAGTCAAGTAACTTGTTGGAAGGCAGAGACCTTAGAGTTATAAACATATCTTTAAAATATATTTAAGATTCCTGTTGGCCTTTTATACCACTATGACGAAATGACACTTTCTCTATTGGGCAAATGACTGAGACCCTTGAGCATAAAACCAACTTAAACTGTATCTTTATCAAAGAACTAAATCTTCAAAACTCCCTCTGGTTGCTTGAGCTTCACAGGCAGCTCAGTTTTCTATGACAGTATAAGCAAGAGATGAGACTTCTTCTGTGCATGCCAGAAGAATCTTGGTTTCTACAGGGCTGTGTAGAGTTTATTTCATACCCATGTCCTGCCCCAGTAATTCTGCAGATTTGATAGATGCCCTGTAGAGCTCAGTCCAGCCAAAGCAATAAAACAGTGTCGTGGTTTTGTTCTGGGCCAATTTGCCACGGCAAACAGGATATGGGGAGCTTATTTATTCTTTTATTTTCTTTGCCTGAACAGCTTCAGACCCATGTCTCATGTAGGAAAACTAAGCACTGAGCTATGTTGTTTTGGATGAAAAAAGAGGGTGTTGAACCCCTTCTATCAAAGCTGTTCCTCCTTGTCCAATGGGCTGGAAGGTTCACTGATAAGTGGGCAGAGTAAGCAGGTAGCAAGTTAGCGTGGGCAGAGAAGCTCCAGTGAGGGGTAGAGCAGTTCCGCAAAGCAATACAGTCTGTGAGAAGATGCTGATCTTGAAAACTCCTATATGTCCTGAGAAAAGAGAAATAATACATTTATGCATATCTCCTGAACACAAGTCTGTTTTAGCACTTAAAGCTGAGGGAGAAGCATGATATCAGGATTCTGTTAAAAAGTAGCTATGACACTCTGGGGATGTACATTAAATAAAGAGTGCCAAGTTGTGGACCAAGGACTGGGAACTTGATTGTTCACTCTGTTAACTTGCTAAAAAAGTCGTTGACATGGTTTTGGTCTCATTCAACTAGCACACCCCCAAAGTGCTCGTGAGAAGAACTGAGAAGGGATTCCAGGCTAGAGCTTTTTTCAGTCGGCAGGTCACACATTGTCATCCTTTCTTGGAGAAGGAGAGAACATTTATCTGCTCTGTTCCTGCCAGCTGGTCCTGATTACAATTTACAACATTAATACAGATGTTACTTCTACAAGTGTTTGTTTGATTGAGTATAGATATACAATATATCTATATACATTTAAATCACTTTCACTCTCAGCTCTGTAGTGAGAGACAGGCAGTTTTAAGATGAGATTCATATAATCTTAATGCAGTCATCTAAATAAATCAGATGAATCACAGCCTAAATCTTCTAAGTGCCATTGACAATGGCAGCACAGGTGACTGATTCCGATAGAGGACCACCTGCATTAATCCAGACAGATCTGGAGGAGCAGAGGGTGGCCATAGTGTTCAACTGTAAGTAAGGCCACTGAGGCCAGGGAGAAAGACAAGACCATGGTGTAAGTGGACCTGGAATCTTGTCCCTACTGCAGAGAGGCACTGACAGCCATGAAGTCATTCCTACTCACTTCAAAAGGTAAATGTTGTACTCTTTAATACCTAGGTTTGTTTCTATAATCCAACTCTCCAGTTTTCTTATCACTGACATTTTTTATTAAGGTTTTTATTAATAAAATAAAGACCTAGTACAGACCTAGTACATGAACACTACTACTTACAAATGTGGTCAGACTAGAACTGAACAGAGTATTATTCCACAATAATTAGAGATGAAAAGCTATGATGATCTTTTCAGGCTAAATGGAAAACACATTCAAATATCCCACTATGTCTTAGGCTTTGGAGACAATAAGCTGCTACCCAAGGTGCTGGGCAGCATCATGAAGTCAATCAGAAGCTAACAGATCAGGCTGCAATGAGATCAGCAGAGACAAGACTGGTTGCAGCTTTAACTGTGCTAGATGAAGGCAGTCAGGCAGAAAGGGGTGCAAATCTGTGTGCTTGCCAGAGGGAAATGGGGGACGAAATCTGCAGGAAAGAGTCTGGTGGGCACTGTGTTGCACTGTTTGCAGTGAGTTTCAGGAAAATATTAAAACATTGAAACAGACTGGGAGACTAGGACAGCCTTCCTTGTTAGAGGAAAGGAGTAGGAATACCATACTTTGGGAATGCAGCATCACAGCTAATCTTTCTCTAATAGGTAATTAACGACAGATTCATTTATTTTTAGGTCTTTACCTGTCCTGGTAAGATGAATGTTACCTTTTGCATAGTTTTGTACTAAATCACTAATTCTGATTAAGCAATCACAAAATCTAATACACATTAAGGTGTTGCAATAGTAATATACCTTTGAAATTCACTGATAATAAAGGAGAATAACAGTAAATGGGGAAAATGCTGACAGTTCACAGAAGATTTCAAAATGTTCCTTGTAGCCAAGTCTGGAAGTGGGATACAAAGAACTAGCCCCTTGACCCATTTGCAAGATCAAGAAAGATGAAGGTTTGGATCTGAGGGCCAAGGATACAAACTTAAATGGCAGGTTAAGAAATTAAGAATTAGCAAAAAGAGCAATGCAGGTTTTAACAAACACTGGAAAGTGGAAGGTTAATTAACAATCTGTTTCAGAAAAGACCATCTTCAAATCCTCTTTTAGCCATTTTGGATCTGTCTTAAAATGAACCTCTGGAGCAAAGGCAAATGATAACTATTAATTAACTGCAGGAAGCGTTGAATTGCGGTGCACTCAGAAGTGCAAAACAAAGCAATGCAGGATGAGGGATTTTTAAAGCTACCTTTTGAAATGCCCAAATATTGTGAAACCCAGATTCAAATATTGGTGCATTTCAGTGGTGTGAAAAGTGAAGGAGAACTGAAGGACGTTCATTCCTGTCAAGTGCAGAGGTACTAATCAGAGAGGCAGCCTAGAAAATAATTGTGCAGACCTGAGACCCAGACTTCTTACATGCTGCAAATGATATTAATATGTAATGCTATCTTTATGTCATGAATGATGGATGTAAGGTGGCATGTCAGGTGGCATTCATCTCTTCCTAACTATCTGTCTAAAAAAATGACTGAGTCAAACCTAATTACCAGAGACACTCTTTTGTCAGTGGACAAAACCAGGCTTTTCAAGAGAGCAGTTTCTCTCAGGCTGAGATGGGTCAAATGAATTGCCCTTTGCAGCTGCCTCTTGACTGTGAAGTGACCATGGCCGAGCAGTTGACACACAGGCATCCAACTTTCCAACATCTAAAATTACATCAATTAAGTCCAAATGTTTTTACTCCCTCATGGTTTCTCACACTGGGATAATCTGTAATTGATTCCTAAATGGTAGGAGACAGGAATGGATTTGAGAGAAAGGCAGTTACTATTTATATATTTTTAGATGCAAGCTCAAATTTGAATATTCTTTCCTAGGAATCCTTTGAGTTAAGCTGAGGTAATAGCAAGATCTCACAGAGATCACAAAGTTTACCTTTTCCCCAGTACCCACTTCAGATTTGCAAAGCTAGATAGAAAAACTGAGAAAGCCACAGAAAAAATCTGATCCAGCTTGATTCAAGTCTCACAGGAAAAAAAAAAAAAAGTGCTATTATAATCTGCATTTTCTTGGGAAGGGTGACAACTGCAATTGTCCTTGGTTCCACATAGGCAGCATTTACCTTAACAATTTCATCATTCTGAGGGAGAAACACTTGCCTCAACACAGCTGTGAATAGGTGATTTTTAAATTACTTGCTCAATATCAGACAGAGCAATTGGATATTGATCTGCCTTTCATATTTGATGAGTATGGCAGGTAAGAGTTGCACAGATTTGCTTTTGAATCCAGCAAATAGAATGGTAAATCATGTGACATCTACACAAAGCTAGTCCTTTGGCCATGAGAAGAGTCAAACCTCAGTCACATGGGGAGATTTTGTCCTGTGAAGATAATTGTCCCTTATTACACAAAGTTGTACAAAGATAGCAAACGAAGCTACATACTGTGGCAGTGCTTGTTCAGGTGCCAGGTACACTTCCTTCCTTATTTGTGACAGTAAGGAATGTGATACAGGAATAATTGACACTATTTTCAAGCAATGAGGCCCCAGTTAATTGGCAATAGCAAGATAAAGCCACCGGTTGATCTTTTGAGAAAATGACCACATGCTTGTTCAATTGGATATCATTAGGTTTCAATTTAATTACTAGATTGTATTTTATCCTCCTTTGTTCATGCTGTTCATTAGAATGATAGGCAAGTGCTTAATGAGAGACTGTGGTTAATAATTAGCAGTAGCATCTCTGCTAAATATAAAGTTTCATTTCTACTTCCTACTGTTTAATGAATTAGGCAATGAGCAATTTTTTAAATTGGTGCAAGCTTGACATATACATGTATGTTTCCTTTCAGCAGGTCCTTTGACAGTTCTTGCTTTGATTAGCAAGGTAATGACAGGCTCTGCTGTGTGGAGGGGGTTGTAATTTGTTGTGTTGTTTTTTTTTTTTTTTCAAAAGGCTGAGCAACAGTGTGCCAGCACCTACAGTTTGAATGTCTGCAGAAATCCTGCAGGAAGGTATGGCTATAGCAAACATCAGAGACAGTTCCCAAATCAAGAACAAAATGGATTTTGGAGCTTCGAAATTCCCATGAACTAGGGCCTACTAAGGAATATCAGTGTTTATGCTAGCAAGTCAAAAAATGCTGTGGCACAGATCTAAGCAGACCAGTCACCTGTGCAGTTAAATTATTATCATGCTTCCTGATCCAGTTTAACACTGGGAACATTGCAATGCTGCTCCAGTTGATTTTGGTGCCAGAGACTGGTCTCCAGCATTATATAATTTATTAATGCACCAACAAAGTCCCTCATCCTTCATTTAGGGTTGCAGAGGACAGCTGTCCCTCACTAGCTCTTTATCACAGTGGACAGTAGGAAAAAAAACTGGTCCGTGCCACTTACAAGACTCATTCCCATTCTGGGCTTTTTGCTTGTTCTGAGGAATACTGCTTTTAAAAACCTCCTCTTAACCACGTCTCTGAAGTCTTGTAGCTGTTGCATCCCTGCCTACCTGTTCTCTGCCTGTGCTCCAGCTGCATTTGCTGCCCTGTTCACAGAGGGAGAGCTGTAGCCATTCCCACTGTTTGCACCATTACTAACCTGCAGTGGTTGGTATCCCTGGAGAAGGAGAAGCTGAGCAGGATGCTTGTCCAACCTCCAAAGGCCATGAGTTACAGCCTGATGTGCTAGTGCCAACTGCCTGCATTTCCATGCTGTGTCAATACGCAGGGAGATGCTGTGCACAAGGGGGGACACACATGCCACTAGGCTGCTCTGCTGTGTGGGCAGCAGCTCCTGGGAGCAGCAGGGGAATGGCTTTTTCAGCCATCCTGGTTGAATCCACCTGCAAATATGAGTCCGAGTCTAAAGCTCTGCTCCAGCCTTACCGCTGAGGGAGCTGTCAGTGCTCTCATTGGTGCAAAACTCCTGCACAGTAGAAAAAAATCACAAAACATCCTTGGTAAATAATATCTACCTATGCCCCTCAGGGCGGAGGAGTCTGTTTTAGCAGTAGTTAGAAATTTTAGGATCAGATCAACACTAATGGGTTTGGGCTATTTCTGACTGGCATTTGAAGTTATGTTAATGCTACACCATCACTTCTGGTGTTTGGGCTGGCAGCTTATCACAAGAATGGCTTTTCACCTCTATCAGTACTTTGGAAGGTGGATCAGCTACCGTACTAGCACAATAATAATGTTAAATTGGATGGCTGAAAAATCAGTTCTGGGCCAAAGTTTTCCTTAGCAAGATTTTAATCACCATTTCAGAGCCTGATACAGCAGATGGGTGCTGTGAAGGTTGTGTAGGAGCTGTTTGGTACCAGGAATGAATTCTGAAAATTTCGAATATTTAGATGCTTTTGGAAGTCCCAATGACCTCTAAATATCTTAGCATGTACACAATCCACATTCTTAAAATTATGAAAATTAGCTCTCATACTGCAGGATAATTAAACCATATCCTGGATGTACAGTCCATAGTTTAAGGAATGGCTGAAACCTATTTATTAAGAGACTCCAATGATCCTCTGATCACAGCAGCATGGAGGAGACAGGTAATTAACAATGGTTTATTGCTGTTGAGCTGGTGCAACAGTTCTGCATATAAATAAGAGGAAATATTAGTAAATATTGTTTGTCTGGGGGTTTTAATATGTATTTGTATACAAGCATCTGGAATAACCACTGCCCAATTACTTTCCAGTCATTAAGACTGTGACTTTATTATTATGTGCTTTGAGTATCCTGTATAATCTGGTCATTTAAAACATGGAACTTGAGTGAAGTCACTCCAGAAAGTACTTAGTGGAGAGGAGGATGTCTCTGAAGATCTCCAGAGGAAGCCTGTATGTCTAATTAAATTCAAGGAAACAATTTCCTTGGATCTCTGCTCTTTTTGTTAGTTCAGCAATTTATTTAGATTTAGTCAAATGAGATGTACATTAAAAGATTTAATAATATTAGTTAAAATGTTATGAAACTAGAGCTTTTTGATTAAAAAGGCTGAAATGAGTAATAGCTAAAAAAAGAGAAAGTTTAGGGAAAACTGAAAGTTTTCATTTTATTTTGCTGGAAAGAAACTAAAAGCAGCCTTTTCATTTATTTGCATTTTAAACTTTTCCATATAAATATTTGTATCATGTTATTTAGAATTACAGTTATATAATTAATCATAACAAGATTAAAAATTTAGGATGCTTAAGTTCAGAGGAATTGAACAGTATTGTGGAAAAGGAAGAAGACCTGAATTACTGTACTTCACCTCTGACCAAAACGAAACCTTCTTTTTCATTGTCAACCTCAGAAAATAAAACACAAACTCCCACAGTACAGATAAATACTTCTGCAGATGGAATCCTGTATTTTAAGCAAATCATATTTTCAGTCTCTTTAACTATGTGCACAAAATTGCTTCCTAAAGCTGTAACATAGATCAATTAGCAAACATTATTCTGAGATCTAATTAATATTCCTAACACTTTTGTGAAGTGGATAGAAAAAAAATTATACCAGTGGTTATCAGGATACAAAAGTAGTTAAATTTAAATTACTGTGGGTCACACTAAGTATGTTTTTCTATAAAAAAATGTTTCCTTACACATGAAAAGTATGAAGTTTATTTACATGCCTGGATATGGACTATGATCTGTTCACTATTAATTTCCTTGCCCAGAACTGTCTGAGAGCTGAACACTAATAATAGGAAAGTCCATTGCCAGCATAAGCTGGAAAGTGAAATGGTTCCTTTATAGGCTGTGAATATGCACTGTTATGGGCTTTCTAAAGTGTGTAAGCACACATATAAATATGCACACACATACAGAAGGTTAAATATATTTTATTGAGTATGTTTTATGTCCCAGTGCCTGAGCACTGTTAAATATCTGGTTGATCGCTCCATTTTCATATTACTCCACAAGGGCTTTAATAATTAAATAGAACCCAACTTCCATATGTAGAGCCTCTACCTTCTAAAGCCATCTTAAAAATTTAGTGCCATTACAGCTGCCAGAGCCTGTAGTTCCTGGGATTTATGGTTGCTTACAGAAACATTTTCTTTTTTTTTTCTTTCTGCTTCTGCTATGGATAGCACTATATCTTCCAGTGTCAACTTTTTAAATATTAACTAATACACAAATCAAAATTAATCTGGCTATTATTCTTGCTAGGGTGGCTCAAAAATGTGACCTCTTTTGTATTTATGTCCTTTTTTTTTGAAAGCACAGGGTTTTGCTCAGCTTCTAGGGCTCCTGCAGTCTAACCTTGTCAGGATGTCTCCTCCATGAACCATTTGCCAGGTTGCAGGTGTGGAGATTGCTTACAGCAACTGTCAGTCAGTGGAGCTGCTGCCCTCCATCTGGGATACAGGAGTGTCTAGCTTCTTGAGCAAATATGGACTTACTGGATGCTCTGTTTCTTGAGATCAGTATAAAACTTAAGCACTACTTAAGCCCCTCTTAAGGCCTGTGTTTAAGGCCTGTGTTAAGAAGCTGGGAAGTATATGAGCATGGATCCTTTGCAGGATGGGAAATTTCATATCTGGTCAGAGAAAGGGATTTGCAAGTTGTGCTACCAAGCAGTCAGCTGAACAGCAGCTCCTTCAGAGATGAGGTGCTGTAAAGCAGTCTGCTTTCATCCTACTGTTTCTCTGATTTTCAGTACTTCAGCAGAAAAAGTTGGTTTGTTCTCAACTTAAATTTTTTATTTGGTGTCTAGAGTTCATCTTGCTGTGACGACTTCATGATACTGGCTGACCTGCTAAGAAAATGACAGGTGAAATTCTGTGACAGTGACTGCAAGGAATGCACAGGGCAGGAATTGGCCCTAGCTAAACATACAGAGCCCCGGGCCCTAGTTTACCTACTAGCACTCAGGGAAACACTGATATTCAAGTTTCACAGATGTTTCACAGAATATTCTATGTTGGAAGGGACTCACAAGGATCGCTGAGTCCAACTGTTGAGGGAACGGCCAGTATGGGGACCTTGGTGTTATTAACACAGTGCTCTAACCAACTGAGCTAATCACATTCAAAGGTGAAGGGAACATTAGGAATTACTAAGAAAAAACCCTGAGAACAAAACATATAATCATTTAGGTGCTGTAGGATCAGTGATGTCACCACAACTCAAACACTAGCTGCACCCAGTGTTAACCACTGGAGTCAAATGTTCCCTTAACTTCAGAAGGTATAGCAGAAGAAGAGAACAGAAAGCTATAAATGAGGGCAGGTGAGGGGTATGCTACAAAAAACAGCTGTCACTGCTGTGACTTTTTCTAATACCTTGCACAGAGGTGTCTTCCTACAGCATCATCAGAGTTGTGGAACTAGTTGCTGCAGGACCTCATGGTCACAGCAGGGGCAAATGGATTCAGAAAAGGATTATACTTATTAGTAGAGGACAGCTGCATCAGAAACTATTAAAAATAGTTGTCTGAATGCAGCCTCTCTCTCAGGAAGTCCAGAAACACCTGCTTGACAGATTCTGTGAGAATATCAAATGTATACACACCTGAATCCTGGGCACCTTCTCGTTTCTGGAGACACTGCTGAATTGCAGGGACATCTGACCCAGGGAGTCCTCTTATTTTTAAGGATTTAAATGTGATTGGCTTTCCTTCTTTCTAAATAAGCTTTAGATTGGGGAATTCCACTTAATTCCCTGGCTTTTTACAGTTGGTAGGCACAGAACAATGCTTTGCAGGTTTTGCACAAGTTTTCTGTGTCTGGAGGCAAATGACTGCTTAAGTGGTTTTAGCTGTCACTGAGTCATGTCTTTTTCCAGATACACAGTACTATCACATATTTAAAAATCCATGGGGCAGAAAAGAGATTTCAGAAATGGAGCATTAAAATTCAGGTGGTGACTGGATGCACTTTATATGGTGAGTTTGTTTGGTGTTTTATTTATAGATAGAAAGTATTAGAAATACACAACTTCAAAGGAAATCACAGACTACACGGGGGTTATTAAATAACTCAAGCTGTCCCACTTCCCAGCAGAGTGCCAAGGGGGAGACAGTTGAGTGTAAAAGGTTTATAGGAAAATAAATGCCTTTTCTTTCTGTAGCATTTTTTTTTCCTGGCAGTTAATGCTGCTACCATAGAAAAAGCCCTTTATAAAAAGGGATAATATATAACCCAAGACAAATGAAGAGATGAATTCTTCACTCTGGAGTTTCAGCTTTCTAATACAAGGAAATTCACACAAAGCCTCATGATTATATCTTACTTGCAAAGTCCAAGTTTTGAATTTTCCCAGTCACAGGGTACCCCTGGGCAGACCCAATGGTGGCCTCAGGGTACTAAGGTAAGGAGAAAGCAGAAAGCCTTGCTTTCTTCCTACCACTTTTAGAGATTGTTGGATGCATTGACAACTGTCACCACTTTTGGCAACCTTAGTTGCCATTGCTATCAGAGCTATAGCAGCTACATCCTTGTGGGGACTGAAAAAAGCATGGGAGGAGATAGGAGGAAAAAAGATATCAAGTGAAGTAGAGGGACTGACTAGGTTATCAAAATAGGGTGAAGGCTAATTTGGGGTTTGGAAGGCAGCATATATTTAAGGGAATTCTCTTTTCTTCCTTAGAAAAATGAGAGGATTCTTGGAAATAAAGAGGGGATTTTTATGCCCTAACTGGAACTGCAGTGTATTATCTGCTCTTAGGAAAAGGGAAAAAAAACCCCAATATTTGGTAATTACAGACAGAAATGTCCCAGTTCTATTTAGTTATGTTCTCCGTACCTTGTGCAAACCTAGTCTCTGGGTAGATAAACCTCTTCTCTCTGACCCTCACCAACCACAGCCTACACAACAATTCTAATACTTGCTTCAAATCTTCCTGTAGCCCTCTGTGCCATGTGTGAGGGCTTTGAGCAGCGTTTGGGGGTGGTACCAACAGCCCCCATGGCTGGAGCAGCACTGAGCTGCAGTTCAGCATATTGCTCTCACAGGACTGCTGCCTTTCTTGCAGCAGAATGCAAGGAAGCATGACATTGGCATTTATCAAATGTCAAATAAGGTAACTCATTATCTGACATATCATTACATACTTTAAATATTACTGGAAAAGGAAGAATTTTTGGGGCATAAGAGAGCCCATCTTATTTGAGTTCTGCTCAAGGCAGCAATACTATGCCACATAACACATCTTTGTTTAGCTCACTGACTATTAGACAAATGCTTTAGAAAATAGTGCAATTAGAGATCTGAACAATAAAATCAGAGTAAATAATGAAGGGTAGGAGTGGGGAGAAAGAGAAAACTAACTATCAGCAGACACTAATGACACTGGGCCTGTGCAGTGGTTTTGGTCTCTGTCTCTTCCTTTGCCCTCCCTGAAGTGATGTGGGGTATGGTTCTCCTTTATGTTATAGCTTGTCCATGGGCTCCCAATCCTTGGAGAGAGGAGGTGACAGGGAGGTGCAAGGTGGCTGCCCCAGGTGACTGGAGATGCAATGGTGGAGAGCTGGTCCCAGAAGGATGGGTGATGTGGAGAGGTCCACTTGTGCCCTTCCCTGACTGCAATCCCCTCTCTCTTTCTTCTCACACCCCTCTGGTCACCTTGGAGTCCTTCTCCTTGCCTGTGCTCCTAGTTTGCTCCTTATCACTGGGAAAATGTGCTCTGAGAGATAATGACTCACAGCAGACCATCATAACTCCAAGCATCTGTAGCCAAATAACTGCTACTTATTTGTCCAAAGATACACGGCAGGAAAATAAAAGAGATTAAATTCATAAAACACCGCTCATTTAAGTCTTCATTGAAGTATATAGTTTTTCTCATGAAATGTGGACATATCTGACAGCCTCAGAGAGACCCCACAAGCTCAAGATCTCACAGGCTTGGCTTTGAGAGCAGCTCCTTGGCAACTTAATTAAAAACCAAACCCTTCTTCTGTGGAGGAAGCTTGTGATGTTAATCTGCCTTAGGAAAAAGAGTTGTCTAATTATAGCTGGTAGCTGAAAATAGTATCTTTCTAACCAATGGTTAGAATGGGTTGCTGTTCTCTGCCTCAGAATGTCTTATTTAGAGATGTCTTATACCTGTCTGTTTTTTATCACTTCTAAGCAGGTCTTAGAGCCAGCCATGTGGTAGGATGACACATGAAGCAGATAAACCACAAAGTATATAGGTCTCTTCTGTTTTCACAGATACACAGAATCAGAAGACCAGATTTTTTTTCTTTGGATTTAAGTAAATGGTTTCTGTTCAAGGCAAATGTGAGGGCCAGAAGTTTGCTCTGAAACGTGAGGCCAGATGTACCTATCCTTGCACAGCTGTGCAAATGGAGAAATGGTAGAAATACTTCTCCTCCATCCTTGCATGAAAACTTTGTAGAATGCCTATGGTAGCACTCGTAGGCTGCCAGGCTTTGTCCTGGCCACCCTTTCAGTTATGCCAAAGTCCTTGTAGGAGCTGTGGTGGCTGAGGTGGGACTGATAGCAAACACTCCTTTGAAAGGTGATAGTGGTTTCTGTGAAGGCTTTTATAGCATATTTCAGAGTTTTATCAGATAGTCCTATGAATAGGATGTCTCCAAAATGCATGTATGAACATCAGCTGCATCCCAAGTGATCTAGGAACACATGTACCTTGAGTCAATTGAATGAAACATCTCTTTACCAAGGAATATAGAAAAGTGGCTTTCCCATATTGTAAGACATTATTATTTTCTGGCTGTGGTAACTCCCAGGGATAGCTCGCAGCTTCAAAGAACATGGGAGAAGAGATGAACCAACCCAACTTTGGTCTCCATTCTTAATTCCCACTTGGCAATGCTTTCCACAGCTGCCAGCACTTGGTGTGCAATTTCTGACAGCAATCTGCTGTACGGACCATGCTCATTGTGCAGTCTGCCTGGTTATCAGCACAGACAGTGCCATTTACTCTGAGCCTGCAGGTGTGTTGTCTTACATCCTATTAGATATTAGCACCCTTAGTTAAGCTCATGTGCAGTGAGCTCTTATAGTGCCTCAGGAGCAAATTGTTTTGGTGGTAACTTCTTGCTGGACATTCCTCCGAGTTGTAGAAGGTGAATGTCTGTAAGTTATTTGTTTTAACCACTTACATCAGTCTGCTTTTCATTGATTAAACTGGACTATTTGATTTTGATTTGGCATAGCAATACTGAGGGAAGATTTCACTTAATGGACTGAGATCTTTGTCCTCAGTTTTCACAGCAAAGCAATGTTATTAAGACACTAAATTAAATACAGACTTTGAAGTCTCAGCTTTGCTTATTACATTTTTCTCTGTAATAGCTCCACTGAAGATAGTGGAAACATTCCTCTTAAATCAAAGAGACTTGGGTTAGGACATGAATTGTGGAAATCATCACAGAAGTCAAAAAGAGCAATGTGCACTTGCAGCCCAGAAATCCAATTGTATCCTGTGCTGCATCAAAAGCAGCATGGGCAGCAGGGCAGGAGGGGGGATTCTACTCCTCTACTCTGCTCTTATGAGAGCCCACCTGGAGTACTGCATCTGACTCTGGGATCCCCAACATAAGGAGGATGTGGACCTGTTGAAGTGGATCCAAAGGAGGCCATGAAGATGATCCAGGGACTGAAGCACCTTTGCTCTGGGGACAGGCTGAGAGAATTGGGATTGTTTAGTCTAGAGAAGGGAAGGCTCTGGGGACATCTTAGAGCACCTGAAAGGCCTAAAAGAAAGCTGGAGAGGGACTTTTTACAAGGGCTTGTAGTGATAGGATAAGGGATAATGTCTTTAAACTGACAGATTTGGATTAAATATTAGGAATAAATTCTTTACTGTGAGGGTAGGGAGGCACTGAAACAGGTTGCCCATAGAAGCTGTGGGTGCCCCATCCCTGTAATTGTTCAAGGCCAAGTTGGACAGAGCTTTGAGCATCCTGATCTCATAGAAAGTGTCCCTGCCCATGTCAGAGGGCTTGGAACTAGATGATCTTTAAGGTCCTGTCCAACACAAACCATTCTGTGATTCTATCATCACAGAAGTCATAGCATTTCATGATGAAAATAAGGATGAGAGCAGAATCCAATCCTTGCAGGGTAACTCTTCTACTTAATAAAAGAAGCATGAATACTGATAAGAATTTTTTCACTTTCCCTCTACTCCTTTGCAAAATATTTTCCATTTGTGGCTGTGTGTGAAAGCACTCCTGGAAATCAGAGGGTTGAGAGAATATTCAGATTCATGATTTTTACAGACCTTGGCTCCCAGGCTGCCACTTACATTCCTGCCAAATAGCCCCTCATTTGAACCCCAGGGAAATGCTTTTTGAATATTCAGGCTTTTATTCAGCACCATAAGCACAGCTTTCCTAAGGACAAACAATCTGTAAATTGAGCCTGGCTGGATCTGAAGCAAAGATCATATGCTAAATCTAAATGCTCCCAACAAAACCACATCCATCATTAGCTGGAACTAATGTAGTGGAGTTGATTCAAAACTCTTGTTAAAATCAGTTGACACTAATGCCTCCTGCATGGCCAAATCCCGAAACCTCATTTAGTATCTGATCAAATTAAGAATACTTCTTTTTGAGTCCAATTCAGCATAAAGTGAAGGAGAAGTGAGCTTCTCAAAATATTTCCACTGGTCTGTCTGGCAATAGTAATGGCAAAGCTGACTCATGAAGTTAAAACCAAGAAATTCAAATCACAAATGTGATTGCCCTTTATTGCATAGTCTGAGTAAGAACGTTTTCCTGCTGTTTAGTCCCAATGTCTACACTTACTTTTTAAATACAGATAATTGGATGAGGCAGATTCTCCCCCACCCCCTGACTGGTAGTCTAGACTTCATTCATCAGGAATACAAAGATGAATGAGATGATGCATTCCAGTTACTGCTGCTTAGAGAAATGTCTGCTATAGTTAAAATGAGGATGTCTGGGGGAGATTGTTCTACGATAGCATAAATGCAGTTGTGACACTGATTAGGTATTTTGTTCAGAGTTTACCCATAACCATTTCTTATGCACAGATATTCTAAAATTTGCAGCTAACGGGGAAGTATATCTGCCCTGAAGGTTTTTAACTATCCTATGCGTTCATGGAAGGATGGATCCCAGTAGCAAGAATGTCATGGCTATAATACTTATTTTAGCAATGATATCATAGCAAAACAACAGACCTTTCAATCTGCCACAGCCTCAAATTCATTTTCCTTATCTTGGCTTCTGTGACACGGCCATCACCAGGGTGCTTTGGTACCTCTGCAAAATAGTTAACCAATAACTACTATAAATTCAGTGAAAGAATAAACCATGAAAAAAAAAATTAACAGTATGCCTCCCTTAAATTTTCTATATTTTAAAATTTCCTTGAGAATGCACAAAAAATATTTAAAGTTTACTCTTCATTTTCATTTTTTCCCCACCCCTGCGGAATGCTACCATATGAGATTTTTGTTCCTTGATTGAATAGAAACAACTCATTAGCTTATTCTGACCACTTGTGAGGAGTCGTGTCCCTGTGTTCACTGGTTTCTCACAAGGCAGAATGACTCCAAGACCCTTATTTCACAGTAAACTCACTTCAGAGAAAAGGCAAGAGATTGGATGAGGCTCACACTGAAAACATGAACATTTTGGTTTTACAGTCTGTATTTTGGATTTTTTGCAACTTTCAAAAAAACAGTAAATGTTTTTTTGAAAAACATTTCTTAACTTACCAGAGTAGTTCTTAGTACTTTTGTACCATAACCCCACTCAACACTAAGATTTCACAGGTACACATTAGATACTATCTAAATTACTATTCAATTAAGTAGGGACAGACCATTAAACTTGATCATTTATGGGTTTGCACAGAAAAACATGGCATGATTTAATCCCAGATAAACTAGAACTCAAAGGATTCCTGGGCATGGTCTGAAAAGTAGCATGAGCCAGAGACATCTCCCAGTAGACAACTGGGACGTGGTCACACACATTTTTTTTAACACTAAGGATGCCAAACAACTGTGTTTGTTGGCCTTAGGGGTAGAAGAGGGACTCTAGCATTGTTCAGTTCATCAATATAGATGATGGCAAAGAACACAGACCTCAGTTTGCAAGGGACTTCACAATGTCTTTGTTAGGAAGGTAGTTTAAGAGAAGACAGCCAAGAGGCAGTGCTCAGTCATGCATCACAGTTGGCAAACTGTCCTGGTTAAAAGCATCTTAATGGTTTTTGGCCTGTCATCTGAGGGCATATCAGTTGTGTGATCTGACTCTATTGTTTGGGCCCAAGGGTTAACAACATTTGTAGCCTATGTTAGATCTAAGTGACTGTTCCCTCTAACAGAACTCAGTATATTCATTTGCAGAAAGCCATGATGAGAGTGCTCCCTTATTTTGGGTGTGCCCATGGAATGAAGAGGCACTGGGAAATATGTTCTCTGTCATCCCAGGAATCAGGGATTCACAGTGGTGGGGCTGGACAATGCTGCACAGCACTGGCTCAACCCATTTTCCCTGGGATAAACAGGACAGCAGAAAGCCTTCTTCCTTTTCCCAGCTCCTTCTGTAAGCCACTCAAAACAAAAACAGTTCCTGTGGTCCCTCTGAAGTAAATCTCTTATCATCCTAACAGCTCCTAGCTGCCCTTTTTTGCGGGGTTTCAGCCTCCAGTTCTTCTGAGCATCTCTAAAAGCTATTAAGAAAATGTTAGATACTTCTCTGCTTGCCTTCAAGTTAATCTTAGCTGGATTTTTGTGAACTCCATGGGGACATGGCTGGCACATGGCTGGCAATGTTCATGCTTGTCTCTGGGCTGATGAGATTGCAGCCAATGCTGGAGCTGGTGCAGTGGGCAGGCTTATGTTTTTATCCTGTTGGTGTAACAGCCAGTGTTGGCTGGGGTTGATTGATTTTAAGAGCAGCAAATTACTGTGCATTTTTAACGATGCTGCTTCTCTTTCTGAGATGGTAATAAATCAGCTTTTGAAATGGGCAGAATAGTCAGCTTTCTGATACTGCTGAGATTCAGAAACCTGTGGTACTACAAACGTACAGAGGGAAATTGCATCTTACCTACCTGTGCTGCTTGTGTCCTTAAACTGAATGGTTAGGTAGGAGCAGATGAAGATTTATAATAAATATGAGTGAATTTCATATTTTCAGATGCAATAATGAGAAAGAATAATAATTATTATTAGAGTCCCTGATCTCATTAATTAATATCTCTGGTAAATTCTGTGGAATTAAAGAGAAAGAACACAAAATACTAGAGCTTTTTTTCCCTACAATGCTAGATTTCCTCCTGGAAAAAAAATTGTAGAAATGAGTAAAATAACTTATAAATGGGAGCTTGAGTTTGGAAGCATAGTACCCAAAGAGTCTGGATGTGGGGAAAATTTGAGGTAAAAAACCCTGCACTCATACAGTTTCATTAATGTTACCTGCCTTTCCTTGGTTTTCCTGCATTCTGGCACTGCAACCACCCTGGAGATCTGAAGCCCTTGGTTTCTCTGCCTGCACACAGCTCTTTTTCTTCCCCATACCAGACAAGGTCCAATGAGGAGAGACAGTTACTTGAAGCTGTTTGCTCATTCCCTGTTCTTCCTAGCTGGCTCAGAGGAGAACCTGGTCCTTAGCCCCAAGAGCAGAGTGTGGTTTTCATTAGCAAATCTGTGACACTAGCACTGGGATGAGTGATGACTCAGGACTGAGGGGAAAGAGGAAGGTGACAGGGTAATAAGGCAAAGTAATTATGTGCTGCCTCATTGTCACAAGTTCATTTCTTTTATGTTCTCCTTCTCCAGTGAGGAAAGCAAAGGTTTATCTTAACCATGTGTAGTGGGTTGACCCTGGCCAGACTCCAGGTACTCACTAAAGCTGCCCTCTCACTCCCCTATGCAACTGGACAGAGGAGAGAAAAAAAACAGTGAAGGATTGATGACCTGAGATAGCAGCTGGGAGAGGTCACTTACTGATCACCACCATGGGCAAAAAAAACTCTAAGTGGGGATATTAATTGAATTTATTACTAACAGAGTCAGAGCAGAAGAGCGAGAAGAAAAATAATCTTTAAAACACCTTCCCTCCATCCCTCCTCCTTTCCAAACTCTACCTCCTCCACCCCAGCAGTGCAGGAGGACAGGGAATGGGGGTTACTGTCAGTTGTTGTTTCTGCTGCTGCTCAGAGAGAGGAGTCCTTTCCCTGTTCCCGTGGGGTCCCTCCCATGGGAGACAGTCCTTGATGGGCCTCTCTGGCGTGAGTCCATCCCACAGGCAGCAGTTCTTCCCAATCTGCTGTCCTGTGGGTCACTGCTCCATGGGGTGCAGTCCTTCACAGATGAGCTGTACTGATGTGGGTCCCCCACAGGGGCCACAAGTCCTACCTGGGAAACACCTGCTCCAATGTGGGCTCCTCTCTCCACAGACTGCAGGTCTCTGGCAGGACCTGCTCCATCTTGGGTCTCCCACAGGGTCACAGCTCCTTCCTGCATCCACCTGCTCCAGCATGGGCTTCTCTGTGGGCTGCAGGGGGGTCTCTGCACCCCGATGGTCCCCCATGGGCTGCAGGGGCACAGCTGCCCCAGCCTGGTCTGCACCACGGGCTGCAGGGCTTTAGCTCCCACACCTGGAGCACCTCCTGCCCCTCCTTCGGCACTGACCTTGGTGTCTGCATTGTTGTTCCCATGTTCTCACTCCGCTCTTCCCTGAGTAGAATCTTTCACTGCACAACAACTTAATGTTCTTAACTATGTTATCACAGAGGTGTTACTGTCACTCCTGATTGGCTTGGCCTTGGCCAGCAGCAGGAAGCCTGTCCTGGAGCTAGCTGGCATTGGCTCTACTGGGCAGGGGAAGCTTCCAGCAGCTTCTAACAGAAGCCACCCCTATAGCCCCCTCCACTACCAGCCACAGAAACCCACTGCACCATGTTTCCATAGTCCATGTTTTTAGATATCTCAGGTTTTGGCAGCTGCCCATTTTGTTTCCTTAACACTCATTGCCTCATGATTTCTCTCTTCCATCACTCTCCACAAACAGATCCTTTCTGAAGGCCCTGTCTCTTGAGATGTTTATTAGAAATTTGTCTACAGACCATTTCATGCCCAGGAGAGGACCAGAGGATGTGTTATGTGAGGGCAGCATTGTGACTCCCCTTTCTCCTGTGCATTCTCTGTTCAGATATCAGCAGGCCCTCCTAAGGACAGGGGTCCTGCAGCTTTCAGCTGGATTTGAAAAACCTCTTGCTCAGCTCTCGAGGGTGTGAAATGGGGTGGTGGGCAACAGCCTGCATGCAGCCACTTTCTGAGAAAGAGGTAACACTGTGAGAACTGGGGAGAAGCCCCTTCCTTGTGTATCAGTGAATTGCTTGCATCCTTTACATCTGGGAATTAGCAGCTTCTCCTGGTTTTGATATCCTCACATTTTTTCCCTGCCTTGTTCTGGGATATTTGTCATCCAGTACTCATTCACCAGCCTGTCATGCAGATGAAGCACTTCGTTCTCAGCTTAAAGGTTTTCACATCTAGAAAAAAAATTCAAGAGGAACAGCCTAAAAGTACCTCCTGATAGAAGGGGCACCACATGGTGATCAATGACAAAAGCTACCAGCAGGTCTCTGCCACCAAAACTGATGAAGCTCAGTTTGAGGAGGGACAAAGGAGACTTTCCCCTCTGAGAAGGCTTAAAATGACACGCCTCATCTGCATGCATTAAGAGAGAATGAATTTTAGCAGTGGGAGA
The DNA here is from genome assembly GCF_003031625.1 of Empidonax traillii. Lineage (NCBI taxonomy): Eukaryota > Metazoa > Chordata > Aves > Passeriformes > Tyrannidae > Empidonax > Empidonax traillii. Next base: position 184,976 of record NW_020956112.1, read on the forward strand.
ATGGCTTGCTTTAGAGATGATGACCTTCTCTCTTGGTCCAAAACAACTGAATTAGGAACTGTCAGAAGCTGTTTAACTTGAGCATCGCCTTCTTTGAAGAAGTGCTGTAGCTTTACATTGGAGTCTTAAGACTTAAGCAAGTTGTAAGCTTTGGGGAAAACCTAGAATTTAAAACATAAAACTTCAAATGTCTAAACTTGGGTGAGGGTGACTCCATATCACCTGCTGCCTCAGCATGACAGTCACTGTGCAATCAGCTGGGGCACCAAGCTCCAAACTGCCCAAACCATGAGTGGCAGGCATGGTGCAGCTGTTCTGTGTGCTGCTGCACAGACCCAGTTCTGCTGCTACCTACACCAGCATGCTCTTAGGATAACCCTCTAAAAGAAACAGTCATCCACCAGTGTAACCAAGAACAGACCTTGATGCTGTGTTAAAGGAAAAGGAGCAGCAAAGAGACCCCAAACCTTCTCCTGGGGTGGGGGACGGGGGGTGTGTGCCTGAGCATCTCCGTTCTGCACATGGTTCAGTAATTCTTCAGATTTTGCCTCTTAATGAAGTAATCTCAGTATCTCATCAAAAATCACCAAACCATGTCCCAGGAATAATGATGCCAGCAGTTTGGAGTGAATTAATAATGCATTTTACCATTTCTTTAACAATTACAGCTCTATTTAGAATGGAGATGATTATATTGCTATGCAGTTTTAGAATGATAAATCGCAGGATATTAAAAGATTCTTCACTGAATGAAAACAATAGAGAACTTAATTATTGCTCAGAGTGTCACTGTAGCATTATGGAACAATTTGAAATTCAACTTGCCTGGCTAGATTTATTTTAAGTCTGACATTTTCAGCCCTAGCTTTCGCTCTCTGGGTCTCTTTTTCACTCTGACAACACATCAATCTATTTTCTAACAGTTCTAAGATTAAAATAATCTCTCTTAATCTGAATTTTTTTTCTCCCTTATTTTATACTGGGAAAAAAAAGATTTATCTGCAAATCCAATGTGGTACAGGAAATATATTTATAAAGGAGACAAATTCAAACTAGCAGCATCTATAATCCATGCGTCCTTCTTGTCATAGGTAAAGCTACCTGAAAATTCTTAAAGAATGATCTTGCAGTGAAAAATGCTGTTTACTTGAAACTATGTTTAATGGAAAAAAAATTGATTTCTCTAATACTTACAATGCGTAGAAGCCAAAACATTTCATTGCAACTTCAGTGCATTAGGATGATAGACTGCAATCTAGACTACTAGATTAAAATGTTCATTGTAATAGCAGACACTGTTAAGTATGTGGCATTTTTCCTGCAATATAATGTTCAAAGGGATATATTTAGAACATATTTTCCCACTGATTCTAAATATATTTTGTCCTTTTTTTTTTGCTTGGAAAATTTCAAGATGTTGTCCCTTGTTGTGATATGGAACAATTTGCAAGTATTGGGCATTATCCACTGAGAAGGTGCTCCTATTCTTGTGTAATTTCATCTGAAGGAGTGGCACCCAGAGGCAGCACCACCTCAGAGCGCAGTAAGACACCTACCTGGTGCACCACATGACGTGACTGGGCTGCTTTAGTGTCAGAGGCCCTCTTTCCCAGGCACAGGCTGCAGGCCACTGTCTGCTACAGTCAGGATCTTCTGTGGCTGTAGAGCTCCAGCTGAGATTTGTGCCATCAAAGCTGAGCAGGGTTATCCCCACGACAACAACTGAGGAAGAATTTATACCTGCATCAGACCAAATGGCTCGCAGTTTGTTCCTGGATGCAGTCTCACTCTCTGTGCCCTTTCCACAAGCATCTGAGTGGACATTATCTCAGCCAGCCTTGGTCTGATATCAGCATACAACAGTCATTCTGGATATGCTGCTGGAGAGAAGCAGGCCTCTCCAGAGACTGTCTCATCCAAAGACGCAGGGCTGGATCTCTCCTCAGAAATGCTGTTTCTCACCATTGACTAGACAGAAGGAGCTGAAGTTTCAGCATACACAAAATCCCTGGAATTTAGATGGCTGCATTAAGGGATGTCTGGTTTTTGCACAGCCTACTACTGCAAGGTGATGTCACCCCCAAAAGCACTTGTGAAAAACTAGGAAGTTTCAAAGATGTGAGTTACAATGTGATCAAACAGATGTTGTGTCACTGTAACCAATGAGGCAACCTCTGAAACAGGGGGTGGGCAGGATGTCATGTCAGAGATTTACATAGGGCTTTCCTGTAATGGCTTTTCACTGAAGGACTCATCATATGCCACTGTGCCCTCAAGATAGAGGTTCTGATACAGAAAATCCTTAAATATCTGTGCAACTTTAATCATGTAATTCAGGTATGTAATACTTGTCCTCTGTGTCAAGCGGAGGCAGTGCCAGTCAGCAGCACTGGCAGTAGCTAGGGAGAGAAATGACACTGGAATGTGCCCTTTGGGAGACCACCATGGATGGAGGTGCAGTCAAGTCTCCTCTACCTGATCTTCCAACAAAGCTCTTCACTTCTCCCTGCTGCCTGTGATCTTTCAGGAACTTCTGCAACCTCCCCTTAGGCTTCAGGAAAAATTAGAAAGACAAAAAGCTATGGTTGTGATTGATCAAACATCTTGTCCTGAGTAGATGACAGAGGAACATATTGTTCACAGTCCCTAAAAATCTGTTACCAGAAACTTTCCAAAGTGTCTTGAGGAGATTTCAATACCACTTTATTAAAGCGAAACACCTGCTGAGATTTAAGTCACCTCTTAGAGAGGAACACAAAGTACAAAGCACACACATTAAAAATAAAGACATAAATGGTCTTCAAGACTCCATAACAGGAACATTGTCAGCTTTGTCAAGTTGCTAGATGTTTCATCCTAAATTCTGTATTTTGGTTCATTAGATCTCATTCCTCTTCCATTGAATGAATGTCCAGGGCAGTTCCCCAGTGCCCCACGACTGCAGGAAGCACAGCCCTGGAGAGACAGTGGCCCTGAGGAGTATGGGAGTCGATGTGTTGGTGGTCAGTCTTGCAGATGGAGCACATCACATGTACAAGGCTGCTTTGGGCCAAAACCATCCCCATGTCCCCATGGTGAAGGAGAATGGGATGCCCTACACCAGCGCTATTGCCAATCCCACACTGGGGGCTTCTGGCCCACAGCACAGCAGAGGCAGCTCAGCTGCCTCCACATGCAGTGCTGAGAGGGACTTGTGTGACCCAGCTCTCCTCTGGCCCTGGGTGCTGTCATCTTCTGTCTTTTATTGCTGGCAAGAATTACCAGATGTACCTCAAGAAATGACCTGCATTTCCTCCTATGGTTGCTGAACTGCCTCTGGATTTAACTGTTTCCAGCAAAGATGCTACAGCAGGAATTCGTGGGGAGTTTGACTTCCTAAAAAAAGCCAGGGTTTATTAATCACTTCTGCCTTACCACTCTTGTCATGCTTCTATTTGACAATGGCAAGAACATTTACAGCTGCTCTTCTCTAACGATGAACACAGTATCTTTACAATAAAAGCAAATGGGAATTATCTCCTAGCCATCCACTCCTCTGCTATACCAGACTCAGCTTCTCCCTTTGATTTTTGCAGCCCCATAGCTCTTATTTCCTCCTATAGATGTAGAGAGACAAGATATCCCTTAACCTCCTGCCCCCACCCTCCTGCTCTTCTTCCTAATTAAAGACGTGGCTGTGCTGGTTTTGGCTGGGCTAGAATTAATTGTCTTCACCGTGGCTAGTATGGGGATGTGTTTTGGATTGATGCTGAACACAGGGTTGATAATATAGAGATGTTTTTGAGCAGGGCTTACACAGAGCCAAGGACTTTTCTGCTCTTTGTACTGCCACACTGGCAGGGAAGTTGAAGATGTATGGAAGGTTGGGAGGAGACACAGCCAGGACAGGTGATCCAAACTGACCAAAGGGACGGTCCCTACCATATGACATCATGCTTAGTATATAAAGGGGTGGGGGCCCGGGGGGGGAAGAAGGAGGACAAAGGGGAGGGAATATTTGGAGTGGTACTACTGATCTTCCAAAGTCCATTACGTGTGCTGCTCCCTGCTCTCCTGGATATGTCTGAACACCTGCCTGCCCTCATTTTTTCTTTGCTTGCATGCACATCTTTTGCTTTCTCTATTAAACTGGCTTTATCTCAACCCATGAGCTTTCTTGCTTTTACCCTTCTGAATTCTCTTCCCGATCCTGCTGGTGGGGGAGTGAGCCAGTGGCTGCGTGGGGCTTGATTGCTATGTGGGGTTAGACCATGACATGGCTTATTTCTTTTGCATTTCTTATTTCTTTCTGTGAGTCACCAGTGATCGATGATCAAATGCCCTTCGCAGTGGGGAGCAATTGGAGTGAGCTGTCTAGAGGCTCTGGCAGCCCTTCCACTTCTGACACCAGCAAATTACATTATGTGTTAAAGCAACATTTTTTTTCCCCAAGGCTCCAGGCTGAGTATGAGGAGAACATGGCTCAGCTTTGATTTTATTCTGCTGTTCAACAAACTATTTTCTTTAAACAAGTTAAAAGAGGATGTTTTTCCCAAGATATCATTAAATATTTATTTACTGTTTAGAACTTTTCAGTAAGTAGCAAAGGTCTCAATTTGGGAAAACATAAAAGTTTCTGTAAAACCAATCTGAGCTTACTAGCTGAATATTAAAGTGCAGGATGGGTGAATTAGTAACTAATTCACGCATAATAAAACCTATATGCATCTAGAAGTAATTAGCCTATTGTTTTGATTCAGGGAATGTTTGCTTAATAGCCTCAATAGCTGCTCACTTTCCCAACCAGATCAAAATTAACATAAATGGAAGCGACATTTAGATAAAATGAATAATTTCAATAATAAGAAATTCAGATTTTGTTGATGTTTCTGTAGATGGCCTGAAATCACTGAATTTTAACTTTTCTGTGCCTGGAAAAGCTGCAGTTATTTGATTAGGGCTAAATAAGCTCCTTAGCTCACTTAAAACAGAAAGACGGTATTAAAAACCCTTGGCAGTGGCTAAGAAGTAAACACCGAAGACATCTACTTATTATAGTAAGGCAAAACTTTCTCAAGTGTTCAAGAGGATGAAATTTCTGGGGGAGAGATGAGGGATGAAGTATCAGCCCACTGAGTACACCTCCTCTGCCCTTGTGTGCCAGCCAGAGCCTGTGCCAAGCCCCAGATTGCCCCGTGCACACACACCCCCATTGCACTTGATGAGAAGTGGGGTCTTCCAGGTATGAGCAAGTGCCCATTTGTAATATGAGTATGGGGGACATGCTGGACCTTGTCTAACACTGTTTCTGTGATAATGTCAGGTGTCAGATGGACAAGTTGGACACTGGCCCCAGAATTGTGTGCTGAGCAGCATCAGGAATTTCTAGGGAATCAAAGCTTTCATTTCCCCAAACTACTTATTGAACATTATTGCCAGGCTCCCAATCTTAGCCCTGAAATGAAAGTCAAAATCTCTGTACCTCCATTTCTCCAAAAATACACACAGATAGCACCTCTATTTCTGCTCAACAGCTGTCACCATGTCAGTGGCTACAGAGTTTCCTCATGTCCCTCATGCACAGCAGGTCATGGACCCCATAGTTTAATTCTTCACTAAGCTATGGTACGTGTCATGATACTTCCCTGCAGACAGAAGAGGCAGTATCATGTAATCACGGCATCATAGAATGGCTTGCATTGGAAAGAACTTTAAAGGATCATCTAGTTCCAATCCCTCTGCCATGGGCAGGGGCACCTTCCAGTAGACCAGGTTGCTCAGAGCCCCATCCAACTTCGCCTTGAACACTTCCAGGGTTGGGTGGGAGATCCTGGATCCAAGCCTCACTGAATTATTGAAATGGGTCAGAACCAACTCATTGTGTGTGCATGTGGGGAAGGGCTGGGCCTGGACCTGCAGGTCCATGGTAAGGTCTGCACATCAGGGCTGTGCTGAGGGCACAGGGCAGAGCTGAAGGCAAGACCTGCAGTCCACACCACCCCACACCCCTGCAGCCTTTGACTGCTACAGCACAGCTCACTCTGGCCTGGAAGGCACTGCCTGGATATCCCACCTGGGAGGGAAAACTGAACTCTGTAAATACATGAGACTCCATGAAGTCTCCCTCTTCTTCCTCTCCAGCTGGCACCCTGTGAATCATCAAATCTTGTCAGTAACTATTCTCTTTTCTCTCTCTCTCCTTCTCTCTTTCTTCTCTCCTTCTTTACCTCTTTTAATCTGTTGTTTTCTTTTATTCTTTTCCTTCTTTTGCGGGTAACTTAAAACCAGTGAACTGTGTTTTACTAAAGCTGGTATTGATTGTTTTTAGTGGTTGTTTCCTGTGGAATGGGTCTTTGTGCTGAATGTTTTAGTGAAATGCGTTTTTCTTTGGTTGTATTTTACTCCTGTAAAAACCTTTTGCCAAAATATCTTGTTTTTCTCACTAGATTAAAAAGAATTTCTCTTGGAGAAGAGTATGTGACTCTTTCTCTGGATGCTAATTAGAGGTTATAACAAACAAAAAGGCTTTTAAAAAGTCTTAAATAAAAATGTAATCACTCTGGGAAGTTTATTGCTTAATCTGAAGTGCAGCAATGGGGCATCCACAATTTCTTTGGGCAACCTGCTCCAGTGCCTCACAACAAAGAATTTTTTTTTTAACATCTAATCTAAATTTACTCTCTTTCAATTGGAAGCCATTCTCCCTTGCCATATCACTACACACCCTTGTAAATAGTCTCTCTCCGTCTTTCTAGTAGGCTTCTTTCAGGAACTGGAAGGTCCCAATTAGGTCACCCCAAAGCCTTTTCTTTTCCAGTCTGAACAAACCCAATTGTCTCAGCCTTTCCTTGTAGGAGAAGTGCTCCATCCCCCTAATCAACTCGGTGACCCTCCTCTGGGCTTGCTCCAACAGGTCAGTGTTGTAATGTGGCATAACAGGGCATAACAGAGTCATCTACAGTGGTTTTGCTGTTGCTTTGAGAGGAGTCAGTCTAGATCCAATAACAAAATAGGTTCAGGAGCATGGAATGTTGGATTGCATGGCCCAGGGAATCCTCTATAAAAGCCAGAATGGGTCTGCATAAAATATGGGGATTTCAGCCAATTTCACCTTCAGTAATTAGTAACATGTGCCAGGGGATCTTCTAAGTTTTTAACTACCTTAGTTACAGACCAGTCTACTCTAGACTTGTATCTAGAAAACAATTCAGTTTTACAAAGTTTCTCATTCAATCATAAGCAAAGACAAAAGACCTGAAACTCTAAATTTGTGTTTCTTTTAAAAATTTCCAACAGTAGCTTCTTATTTTTATGTCAGTATTAGAAATGTAAGTCACTCAATGATAATAATTTACTTATAAGTGGACAGAGCTGGGATGGGATTCAGATCAAGACTGAGATAATGACACTTATGTGTCTGCATATTGGTAGCTACAGGAGCCTAAGGTGCTCCAACAGCCTTTCTAGTCAAAATAGACCAAGAGTCAGTTCAATTATCTAAACCTATGGGAATTTGAAACTCCATAGGACAACTAGGAATTTTGCACAGTAATGGCTGTGGACTTACAATACAGGATAAAAGTTTCACATATTTCTGTAGATATAGGTGTCTGCTGACCAGTTTGAGCCCTGCAGATCCATAATTCCCAGTGGACACTCGGAATAAGTCCCATTTGTCATAAAAACCCTTCCATCACAGTTGTCATGGTTCCAGAAGGTCTGAATAACCTTTTGGAAACAGAACTGGTCCTTTGACCACAGGGCCGATAAATGGTTCTTCAGAATGAGCTACCTCTATATTACTGTGACGGTGACCCAGCACTGGCACAGGCTGCACAAGGAAGTTGTGGAGTCTCCGTCCTTGGAGATAATCAAAAGCAATTTGGGCATGGTCTCAGGCAATTGTACCTTGTGTGGTCCTGCTTGAGCAGAGGGGTTGGGCCAGATGACCTCCAGACATCCCTTGGTTCTGTGACACTGTGCTCATCTTGAACTGGTCTTTTGGATAACAAGAGGACTTGTTTTTCTAAGATTGCTGTGCTCTGGAATTAAATATAGTCAATATTATGTATAATTATATCTAATTACATCTACTAACTGAAATTTTTTAGGCCTGAGTACAAAAGCCATTTTGTTATGTTGTTTATTTACAGAGCTACAGCATGGGTGATGGAAAAGTGGTGGAGTGTGAAGGAAAAGAACAGAAAGAATAAATGAGAGTTATCTGGCAAGACAGTGAATTTTGGCATCTTTTTTTAGCGGTGTGAACAGTTGCTGAATGCTGGAGAAGATAGGACAAGAACTGTACAAATATGAACTTGCCACAAAACCCCTACTTCATCCCTACCCTGAAGGCCGAGTTTATGTTCTGAAATATCTGCTTGGTAAACCCTCAGCCTATAAAAATAATGTAGCTGGATAATATGATGGAATGCTTAAAAATACTTGATCTCATAGCTATTATAGAAAACCAAAGATGTTATTTGACATCAAGGTAGCTGTGTTAACATGCAGTCTTTGCAGATACAAGGCACTGTGGTTTTTCTAATCTCACTGTTAACTAGTGAGATAAAGATATAAAGCTTGCCTTGAGTAGCTGTACCAGAGACCTTGTCTCTGCTAGGATTTTGTGCTGTGACAGGTCCTTTGAAATACCTCTCAGTCACAAACCCCTTTTTTCTCTTGCAGTGAAGACACAGAAAGTTTACTTGTCATTCAAACAAGATATCACAGTTCCCTTCTTTTCACTTTTCCCTTATATTGTTGCATTCTTTCTCTTTTCTATACCTAACATATTTATTTTTTTCAAAACTTTTGGAACAGGCTACTTATCAGTAACAAATAGATTTGATCACCGTGCCAAATTGTGCCAAAAACATTGCCAAAATGGCAATAACCTGTTAGAAATATGACACTTGCTATATTCTTTGCCCCAGAGTGAAGATGTTCTTTCTACCACAGAGTCCAAGTATAAATGCATGTTTTCCTATTGGTAAATTCACTTTAACCAACCTTTTAATGTTGGGGGCCTTCTGTGGAAGAAGGGAAAGCTTTGGGAGGGCAGGCTCAACAGAGCCCCCAAAAAATCAAAGTCATCCCAACCATGTATTGAGCCCAATTCTGGGATCAGTCACATATGTGTAATTCCTTCATCTTCAGAGGAATTAGCCCTTCATTAAGTAGAGGAGAAAAGATCAGAGTTAAGCTCACAAATATTAATTTAATCATGGCAGATTTACATGTGAAAAGCCACTTGTACAATAGAGCAGGATGATGATCCTACACTCTTTGAAGTGGTCCTGACACTAAGTATTTCTTATCTCCCTTGGGCTCTTTTCACTGCTCTGTGATTTGCATAATACCAAGGTGATATCTTGCCTTTGGTTTGCCTTTGATTTGGAGGATATGCTTAGTTTCCAAAATCAGAAGTAAGTTAGAAAGAAATTACATTTGTTCTAAAAGTCAGAGTGAGTTTTTCTTCTCTCAGGTTGACATAACCTGCTGGATTTAAAAATTGATAGAGTTGAAAAATGCTGAACACTCTCATTACAGCTGCAGATCAGCATTAAAAATAAGAGGTTATTTTTAGCAGCAAGGCACCCTTGTCTTTATTCATGTCGCTTCACTAAAATATTAAATGGCAATTCACAATTCACTCATTTTGACATCTTGCTACTTTTATCTTCACTTTCTTGTCAAAGAAAATGTCTTAAAATTTCAATATTAACACTGTGCTGGATGTCCTTGGAAGTCACCCCTGTTCTTAAATGGATTGGTCAGTTTGGGCAAATGGCAAGTGGCAGTATATTATTTGCTCGTTTTCCATTCCTCACACACCCCAAATGTGTGTCGAGTGGGGTAAGGCTTTTGAATATAAAAAGTTCAGAATTTTGCATGAAAAACAGGCTATTTAAGAAGGAACTCAACTTGTGCTGAACATCTCAAATGCAGGGGTGTTGGGCAGTAACAGAAAGCTTTAGAAACCATATGCGTAGCCATCATTTGTGCTGCTATGTTTTAAAACTCATCTCATGCTATTTTCACATCCAAAGAAGAGCTGTTTGTTAAAAAATGTGACTATTATGTTAAATTCTGACCTTGGATAGATACATGTGAAATACTGCCAAGCTGCAGTTTTCACATGGTTTTAAAAGGTTCTGTTCTAGCTGAACGCATCACTGCACTCTTCAGCCAAATTGCTGCTCTATGAAATTTTTCAGAAAAGGAGGAGTACAACATGGAATTGGTTTTCTGTTTTTTTGCAAAGTAGACATTGACCCCATGTAAAAATCCACTTTCTCAGAAAGGCTTTAACACTGGTATAAACCCTACCCTGTGTCAAACAACACTGCTGGGCAATTAATCAAGATTTTTGTGGGTTTCGTTAGTTCCAGGTATATAAAAACAGTTAATGAAGCTGAAAGCTGTTATTAAACCTCTTCATAATTTAGAAATAAAGTATTTCAGAAGGAGGTTTAAATGAAATAATTAGACATTTGGAAACCTTCTCTGGGGCTAGGCCTTACCAGGAGGTTTCAAGCAGTTCTTTTCACAGTCATGGCATAAACAAGCCTGCAAACAGGGCTGAGGTGCTGGCTGTAAGTTTTGACTGCCTACTTTTAGTCTGCAGATTAGTAGGGAGCCCAACCAATGCCCCAGGTGAGGAAAGAAAGGGAGAGTTGTTTTGTCCGAGTGAAGCTTTGGCAGAGGACCTTGTGGAGGAGTTACCACAGTGTGGTGGTGTGTGCTGGGCAGTGTTAGACCATGCACTCCCTCATCTGATCCAAGAGCTGTGGCCATCAAAGAGTTTAGCAGAAAGGAGCTGAAAATAGCTGTACTAAGGTGTCAGCTTCAAAGGGATCAGGCTTTGTTGTCCAGGGCTTTCTATCCGGTCAGCTGTCTTGCCACAGCTAATTCCAGCACCTAACAGAAATATTTGAATTGCTTCTTTTAGCACACATTCTACTGTCTGCATATTTGCCAGAGGGGAACACAGGAAGATATGAGTGTTTAACAAGGAGCTGGTGTTACTGACAAGCAGATGCCATGAATATTATATTTACATAACAATGATTTACAAGCATCAAAAATCATACATACAGCTCCAAAAGCCAGAGATTTTATTTTGAAAAGCATAAGATTATTTTTAGATAGTTTGTTGCTATTTTTTTTTAATTCAGCTTTTAAGTTTCCATCTTTACATACATTTTATTTGTATTTTAAAGGGTTTTTTCCCCCAACTTTTCTTTAGAAGTGCAAACTGATGCTCTTCTGCAGTCTCTGTATTTCATCATATGGGTCCTTCTGAGAGACACTAAATTACAGGTACATGACAGACTCATAAGAGTTGTCACAGAGTGATGGTTTGGATTTTTTCCTGAACTGATCAAACTGTTTATTTGGAAAGAAAACATCATGTTTCTTTTCTCAAGATTTAGCTGCACAGGTGAAGCTGATTTCCTAAGAAAAATAGCATGAGATAACCAGAAAATGCACTGTAAATCTTCCTGTCGTATAACTTGAAAGAAGGATCCTCCATGTCCCAGGACTGCTGAAAAGAGGACTCGTTTATATCTCTTCTCCCTCGGCACCCAAACTTTGAGCTGACCTTGAGCTCTCCTCCTTCCCCATGTAACCCTGACTGCCTGTGACTTGAATGTGCCCCTTTTGGCTTATTGGCATTTCTGTGGTGGTGGCCAAACAATCCAAGTCACAGAAGGGTTTGGAGGGAAGGCACAGACCAACACAGATGGCATCTGCAGAGATCATTATTATTTTTCAGAAATTACAGCAAAGAAAGGAACTCAACTCTGCATCAGGAGCAGCATTTCATTTTGAAATGCAATGGTTCTGTCACTCATGGAGCTACTTTTAGCTTTAGGGCTCAGTGCTGTGCCAATAAAACTAATGGGAATTTTGTCATTGCCAGAAGAGAAAGCAGTGTTTGGCCTCTCGGAGCAACACACTTAATTCTAGTGTGCAGCCTGGCTTCAATTTTTAATGAGAAAATGGGAATAAACAGAACAAAAAGTGTTCCACAAGTCCGACATCCTCAATAAATATGGAATAATGGTAGAGCTAAAATTAATTCTATTTTTTAAGATCTGGATAGAGAGACGAGACAGTCTGAGGAGTGTTCACTACATCAAGCACTACAGCCCAACTAATTTCTTCTTCATGTTGGCTTGGATTTATTTGATGTCTGAGTTCTCAACTGATGAACTTCTGTTACTCCAAGACCAAGACAGATATTGGAGAGCCATGCTGAACTGATGTTGGTCTGCTAGAAATGATGTCACCTGCATGACTGGTTCAATGCACGTTCGAAGATGCCTTGTTCACCCTGAGACCTCATCCACCTCTTGTGCCTGGCAGACCAGATACAGAAGGCTCTCTGTGGAAAACAGGCTCATCTGCCAAATTTCCACCTAAGCAGGAGAATGAACTGTTACCCCAGCTGCACCCAGAATCACATCTCAGTGCCGTATTTAAATGTCTACCTTCAGCTATAACATGGACTCCAGATATGGCAAGCACTGAAGAAAGAGAAGCAGATTCAGCTTAGACTGTAGGAAGCACCTTTGGCCGCTTAAAGACAATGACCTTTCTTTGTTAAGAAATCAACAAACAACCTCTGAGTTAATCTTGATTCTGGAGAACAAAATGTTAGCCTGACCCAGGGAAAACCTCTAGATGACACTACATATGACCATATCCCTGTATCAGGTATTCATCCAGCACCACACACAGAAAACAAAACATCCTGCTACTTTTTTTAGGACTGTCTTACATCTGGTACCTTTAAGGTGTCCTAATGGTTTGGAAAAATACTTAGCACTGGATGCAAGTGAGGAATACCAGGCTAAGCTGCCTGAGAACAGCTTCCTGGCCCTCTAATGCACCCCCTAAAGGTAGCGGCTGAGTCTTGTTCCTGCTTGGCAGCAGTCTTAGTCCTTGGCCTAATTATGAAAAGGATTTCTAGACTGTTTACCCTATATCACAAAAAAACAATGATAATTTTTCCACCTCTTATGGATGCAATCTTCGCTGCTGCTTCTGCTCACAATCAGAGGTGGTGCCTATGTCCAGTAGGATTGCCCAGAAAAGAGGAGTGAGGGCCTCTTTAGTTCCATATGCAGAAATGAAAAGGGAAATTGCTAAAGCTTGGGGGACTTCAGGTGTAATTCACAACAGCAGCAAAATGCTCAGCAGAATTTTGCCCATTTGTTGCCTTTTGTGATCCTTGCCCCATCATCTCTGAAAGCATAAATCAGTCCTGCAGAGACCTTCCATCTAACCCCCCTGGAGCAAAGGTGGAGAAGCAGTGACTTTCAGTGGAAGATTCGGCTGAACTCATTAGTTTCCCTTGGGAGTGCAGACTGAGAGGTTGTTACACTGATGCCATTGCTGATGCCTTCACACCATGGGCATGAGGAGACACAAAGTGTGCAGCTCTGAATCTGTAGGAATTTGTGTGTCTTGGATCTAGTCTGCATATCTGCTGGCTCCCTTCTTCACTGCCAGCTTGGCAGAAGTTTATTTGATTCTCCGAGTCCCTTCGTTGGGGAACCACTGGGGTCCTGTTTCCTCCACCACCCTAGAGCCAGGTATCTGTGTTAAGATACCAAAATTAGTGATCCTAAAGCAATCAGCCTGGCTCATGGCTTTAGTGACAAGAGGGAATTTTATTCTGATTTTTGCCTGGTGGTTTGTTTTTAATCAAGTTAAGCATCTGCTAGTTTCCTCACTGTGGTAACTGTAGTAGTGAAAGCCACAGCTTGATCCCATTGGAAAACATCAGTGGTGACAGCCTGTGGGGATTGGTTTGGGATCAGAAGAGCCATTCACAGTATCCAAGCATGGGGGCAATGGGAAGATGTCTCTTGCAGAGATTAACAGAAATTCTCCTGCTGCTGAGGGAGATAGAGGCCAGAGAAAAGACACAAAACGGCAGTGTCAGTGGAGGGAGACAAAGTCTGATACATGATAGAAGAACAATAGTCAATCTGTGTCATCAAGATGGTGCCACGTGGCCCTGGGCTGTGGCACGGGGTCATGGCACAGACAAGCCACAGGGAGAGCAGGTGCAGATGTCTTTCCCACCCTGACTTTTTTTTTATTCTTTTGTTTTAAATGACTTCTGTGTGTTCTGGGCACAGTGGCCTTAGAAATGTCCCCAGCTGAGCCCAGGGGCTCTGCTTACCCTCACTGAGCTCCAATGTGCTCCTCTAAATTCCTAGATGTTCCCCAGGAGTGCAGCAAGGAACAGCATTACAGGATTTCAAGAGCCAGGAGCACTGGCTGTGGGAAATGGGAGTAGTTCTTCAATATTAAGCTAGACTGGGATCATGTATATCTTAGAGATAAACCCTAAAGGAGCTTCCAATATCTTCCTGCTATCTCTTCTAGAGGATAAATTATTCTTTTAATTTGCTTATAAATTCTTCTTAATGGGCTTAAACTGCAGCAAGAGAGATATGGGCCAAACACTAGGAAAACTTCCCAGGGACTAGAAGAGCTAGGCAAGTAACAGTTTGGCAAGGGAGTCTGCTGTTCCCTCACTGGAGCTTAAGCAGCGTTTTGGACTAGTGTCTGTCAGAAGGGATTCAGGGGTAGATGCTCCTCCTGCTGACAAGGACATGCCTTCTAGAGCTTGTCCAACTCTGTTTTTTATCACGGTACAGTCACCAGCTATCTTAGATGCTCCAAGATTTTGTGTCCTCAGCATGTGGCCTCCAGGAGAAGGCTGGGGATGACTGGAAGATCTTAGTGACTGGAGGCAGGATGCCAAGAAGTGGGGATCAGAACCTGTGCAAGGGTTAAACCAAGTCAAATTTTCTTTATCTGTAAGTCCCCTAAAGAGTGTAAACACACTTTACAAACCACTGCTGATATTTTGTTCCAATCAATTTGCATTAAATTATTCCAAACTTATAGCATGCCCACAAAATGCAGTGGAAAATATTTAGGATTTAAAGCAATATCACTCAGACTTATACTGTCACCAAGCATTCTCATGGATAAAATTAGGCAAATGTTTATGTGACTTACATTGGGCTTTCAGATCAATACAACCTGTGTGACAGAAGAATGACAGTTATTAATCAATAACATGGGAAAGCTGTTTTTGGAAACCAGCAGTATGCTGGAATTTAGATGAAACTCAAGCAAGCAATGATAATTTTAACGTACTTTATCCCAACATTTTAACTCGGCCTCTCAAAGGTGCACTTTCGTGTTTACTATTTTTATCGCGCATCCCTGAATGGATAGTGGCATCTATCTCTGTGTAATGTGGAAAGAGGAGACGTAAAAATGGCACGGCAAAAATTCTCTCTGGCTTTGAGGCACTTTCCTGCTAGAACTGTTTCTCAGCAGTAGCTGTAACACCCTGATGCTGGTGATGGACGGTTTATGGTGCCAAAATATGGTGGATATCTTGATCCTCCCCTCAGTCATACAGAAATGTCAGATTGGTGAATGTGAATGATCCCCACATGTACTGGAAACCTTTTTCCAAGTTACTTGTTAAAACTGTCAAATTGTAATTGCAACAGACTTTCCTAATCTCAGAGAAAAAGATCCTTCTTCTCTGTAGATTCAAAGTTTTTCAAAGAACATCAATATTTCCTGAGATCATTGGCTTAGATATCCAAAAACGAAGCTATGTAAGAAGTGGGAAGCATGGAAGGACATTATGGTTTGAGTGCTAGTCAATACTAAATCCACAGGATCAAAAAAAAAAAAAAGTGGGGTAAACAAGTTGGTAGAAATACAGAATTTATTGCCAGAACAAACCAAGGTTTGTATAACCCATTACCTATTTTATGACAGACTCACATCAGAACCCATTATTTTAATTGCAGAGGCATTGCTGCTAGCACGCACCTGAATACAAACCATGAGGCTAGTTAGCTGGGGCAGTTGTGTGTGTACTGCATGGTCTGGAGGAGAGAGGATAAAGGAAGTCTCTAAGGAGTCTCTTTCTTCTGCTTACAGATGCTTTACAGCTTATATATGTGTGCAGCATCCCACTGGTCCTCTCATGACATGGTGTATGCTGATTATAAACTACTGTAAATTGTGTGCCCACTCTCCTCTGTTTTAGAGGGTTGCAAGGAGCAGTTGAACTCTGGTAGCTCCTGGCACAATCTTGGGGGTCCAGCACTGCTGGCACAAAGCCATGGGTGGTATTGTGCACATGCTGAGGTTGGAGAGGCAGAGCAAACCAAAGGAGACGGCACAGCTGCCCCAGTCCTGAGCCGAGGCACTGGGAGAGAAAGCCCTTGTGCAGAATCCTAGTGTGCTTTTCAGAGTGAGCACTTGCTGAAGGGCACTTACAAAGAGGAGCAGACAGACCCTGCTGTGTCTAAGGAAGAGGAGCTCACAGGTTCCTTAAATGCAAGCAGGAGGCAAAGAAGCACTAGATACCATTATCATGGCCACAGCTTTTTGACCAACTGCTGTTGGTAGAAAACAATTTTGGTGGTGGGTGTCAGCCCCTCCTTTCCTGAAGAACTACTCTCCATGGTTATTCCTTTGAGATATTTCCCTTCTGCAATCTGTAATCAGTCCCCAGCTCTTAAAACAGTCACAAAAATCAAGATCCTCTTCCCAGATGGAAAAGGTCCTGATTTTCACCATGGTGCTTTTAGGTTATCATAATGACAACAGTCTGGTTTGTGGCTTTTAATGGTTTCCTTGTTTTTACTTGCGATGGATGGGATATGGCAGCTGTGCTGCTCCCTGGCTCCAAACTCCAGCAGTGGCACGCTAAGATGGGGACATTGCACTGGCACTGGGAGCTTAAAATGTTTATCACCTACCATTTGCCAGTTTTCTGTCCTTTATGAGAGCTTCTGCTCAGGCTTGGACAGCCTCCAGGAGAGACTCTGCACCAGTGAATTGACAAGATTGATGGCACAGCACGAGTTCAACCTCCTCTTTCATGGTCTATAAAACAAATCTGACTCACCTTGTCTCTGTCAAATATTTCACACATATCCCTGTCATGTCTGCCAAGTATCTGCTGTGCTACATGCTTCGGAAATACCTTTGGTCAAAGATAATGGGAAATGTTAACAGCAATAGGATGCTCTGAAGCCTGCAAGCTTTAAAAGAAACATATACCTTTCCAAGAAGTATAAGAGATGTTTTCTGTGCCATTATCATATTAATTTATTAGAAGAAATGACAAGGAATGGGGCCAGATGCTCCCAGCTTTTCTTAGTTTGTCTGTTTATGGGGGGCATTAATGCCATGTCCCCAGTGGCACAGAGCCAGGGAGTGCCAGATTGACTGGCACAATCCATTCATGAACAAATTATGATTTGTATTAACAACACCTTGCCATAAACAGAAGTACCACTCTGGGCTTGAACTGTGTAGTGCCTAAGAAGTGTTAAACGGATACTGGGCTGGTAGTAAAGTACTTATGAGCCTAGACATCTGCAAAGCACTTCATAAGACTGAGAAAAACCTGTGGGATAAAAACTGCAGCAAATAATGAATCTCTCAAACTCTCCTTTTCTGCAGAGCTGAGTTTGCTACTGGCTGCCAGAGGCAGATTTGCAGGGGTTCCCAGCAAAACCCTTTTAACAGCTGCAGAATTTGCCAGAGATGGTAAAGCCCCACCAATCTGACCTTGCTGTAAAAACAGAGGGCTTATTTATGATCTTGTTCGGATGATCATCATTCCAGGTTGGACTAAGTATACAGCCCTGGTGAATAACCTGTTGCACATGAAATATTTCATCAGACACAAGGACAGAAGTAAAATAATTGGGTCCTCTTCTTTCTTCTCAGATATATCTTTTCTGCCTCAGATATATCTATTCTATCAAAAAAACCTCACAATGCATTGCTCAGAAATTATATTTTAGGTGATTGATTCAGTAGCTGAGAGGATGCCCTTAAGCCAGCTAGTCCTTCACATGATGGTCAGGAGGAAGACTTCCTAAGCCAGCAAATGCTCATGGATTAGTCAGATTCCACGTTTACATGAGAATACTCAAGTGGAAGGCTTTCCTCAAGTCATCAAATCACATCGCCAACCACTGCACACACTGCACTATGTCAGCTCAGCTCCACGTAAAATGAGCACAGTCCACCCCAGACAGACTTTGGATTCAGAGACAGACAGTCACTCTAGATGTGTGTGTCACTGCTGGGTACCATCTCCAGTGTGAGCAACACCCCACACCAACTGAGGGCCTGGGGACCCATTGGGAATTGATGCACAGGAACGGGCACGAATAAACATCCCAGCAGGAAGAATGCAAGTACAGTGTGGTATGACCAGGTGTCTTCTTGTGGGAACAACAGCCGTGGGGCAAAAGATTTGCATAGGTTTTAGAGGGCTATCTGTGAGGAAAACCCCTGGCATATAGAGGCCTGGTGTATACAAACATATATGTGTATGTACACATACCAATGTATTTCCAAATTATGAAGAATGGTGATTGCTTATTTGGAAGCACATAGAATAATATAAAATAAAATCTTTATAATGATGCACAGTACTGCAGAGCATTACTCTGGACAATGCCTGTGACTGGGAAGAGAATGCACAATAGGCTGTGGCTGTACTGTGTCAGCCTGTGTGTCACCTGAGCAGGTACGGGAAACCTCCACCAAGCAGACAACAACTTTTCAGCCAGTGAGATGATGGCAGGGTCAGCCACCAGGACCAGACACCAAGCAAGGCAGAGAGATTACCACTGCAATGAGCTTCCTGAAGCCTAGCAATAATCTATGCAATCATCTAAAGGCAAGTGGCTGTGCAGGGACATGAACAACACCCACTGCAGGGCAGCAAAACCAAACCTTTGCTTGACCACACATGTATAGTGTTAAAGGCTGCAATCATCAACCTGCTGCCTAGTCTGTTGTTATTTTCTTCCCCATAAACTTGCCACTCCACATTTGGAGACTGCAAGACACAGTGGTGGTGATGGGGATGGACTTCTGCACTAGCCCCAAACTGCCCAGCAAACAGCAGCTCAACTCAGTATCTCCAAGGATTTACAAAGGCAGACATGCATATGCACATGTCCATATCTGAAAGTCAGAGGTTCCCAAATGATAATACTGATAACACCTGAAAATGGGATGCTGCAAATCTGGTAGGAAGGTTCTGCTTTTCCTGCTTATTCCTATTATCCCACATGTCACAAATTAGGTGTACTGGCTGTTTTCTCCCTCCCTCCCAGTCTTGCAGCTGGGAACATGTGCCATCAGCATGGATGGGGGATCATACAAGAACTCTTGTTGGCTCAAGGATGTACAAGAGAAATATTGTGCCTTGCTTCCCAACAGGCTTCATCTTAGGCTGTTTCTGACAGGACAGCCTATGTTCCTCCTCCCTTCATTCCTTCCCTTTGGATGTTTCCTGTGGTACATTCTTGACTGGTTCAAAACATTTGAAAATACCTTTCATCTGCTACCTATCTATAGAAGGATGAATATTTCAGCCTTCACAGCAAAGAGAAAACAACCATCAAATTTCCTGAAGGGTGTCAAACTATCTCTGTGACCACACATATTAATAAAGTTATGCTTATTTAAGCATGAAATGCAGCATCAAGCTGTAAAAGCTAATCAGTTTAGTGAAGAACTACATCTCCTAGCTTTAGCAGATGTGGAAGCTGTGTATGAGAGAAGGCATGGTTTTTAAAAGGGTAGGAAGTTCTAATTTTGTGATCAAATAGTACCTGCCATGACATATTGTTACTGCCTAGGCACCACGGAAAATGAAAATCCAGTTTATTCACATAGAAATATGTCATAATCTGACACCTTAATTTGAAGACAAAGCTGCAATCCAGAAAAAGGTGAATGCACAACCATGGCAATAGAAAGGAGCTTACGTAGCACATAGAATTTGGAAAAGCATATTTAGTAATTTAATCTCTATAGGGAAAGGAGATAGACAGGAAAAAAAAAATTACCCAGCTAAGAGAAACAGGAAAAATTGTACTGATCAGTGCACAGAAAATAAAATTATACATGGACAGTCCTCTCCAACTGTGAAGAAGATGATAAAGTTTGGGCCTTTGAATTGTTAATACTTCTGCTAATTTAAAATACAAGAGAATCCCTGGTAAGTTACAAAGGTAAAACTAATGGTTCCATTTGTTGCAATTAATAAGAACTCATTAATGAAGTTACTGGCCACTGATAAATAGTTATGAAAGTCAGAAAAGAAAAAGATAAATCCAAAATATCAGAAACTTAATTGACCTGGAATTCTCAAAGATAGAAGAGAGAAATGCATATCCCAAATTTAGTGCCCTAAACTGCATAGCACTCCCTAAATTATTTTGATTAAAATGCTGTAAGTACAAAAAGCACAGGCATTAGCAGTTCATGAGAGCCCCAGTAAGATGCATTCAGAAATGTCACTAGAAAATATAACTCATATTGCTCCAGGGCAAAGCTTTGAGTGCTTAACCATTGCACACAGTATGGGCAGCTTTGTTCTGACTACATTTTGCTGCTTGTGCTCTGCTCTACATCTCCACGTCACTATGCCTTTCTACACTTCTAAAAAGATCATATAATATTCATCACATCGCTTTTGTACTTTCTTTTAACAGAATTTTTTTTTTTTTTTGTAGTCTTGGAGACTTTCTTTTTCCTCAGCTAGTGATTTTGATGTCTCCAGCTCTGAGGAAACATTTTCAAGGCAGCTCGACCATTTTTCTGCACAACAGCTCAGGCACCAAACTAACTGCCACATGCGAAGTGACGGCAAACTCTTTCTCTAAACTTCATCTCTAGCTTCTGAACTTTTCAGGCTGTTCCAAAATGCCTTTCCTTTTATTAGGAAGGCTGTAATTACTATCAAAGGGCAACCTTTATTATGACATGAAAAGAAGCACTCCAACTACTGTGCTAAACATTAGATGTTCAGCTGAGTGATAAAATACTATAATCAAACCCCACTTGTGAATATCTCTTTCAACAACCGTTGTGTGCGTAAGTGCTAAAACTTCAAATTGCACAGTATTTATTAGGGCACAGCGTAAGCTTGTGAAATGAATGTCTTATTTTGCACATATTCAGAAAAAGAGAAGGCTGAATAACACTGCTGTGTGCCGTGTTCCTCCCTGGCACGCGCTCCCATGAAAAGCAACAGCGGTGGTAATGGCACTCCAGAGACTGAATGTTTCTCTGCCTGTGGTGGGCAAGTGCAGAGGTTTAAGCAATATTTTTGCTTCTAAGTAAAAGTAAAAAAAAAATATTGTTTTAATATTACAAGAAGTTGTAGCATTTGTCTGCTCTTGCTGTTTGTGTAAACTCAGAGAGTTTTTTGGTATTTTCTAGCGAAAACCTTCAGTCTGTCTCAGTAGTTTCTGGTACCTTTCTCCATATTCCCTGTGTACCTTTTACAACACCACCAGTAAATGTCACTTTCATGCCTTTGGAGGGATCATTCCCATGATGATTGCTTTGAGCAAATCTCTGCTGGGGGAAATTTCCCTTCTGCAGGGTGCATGGATGAGCCAGGAGTGCATTGCAGAGTTGAGGGCAGGTTAGTGTGGTGCTGCTGGGGGGAGATCCACAGCAGGTCACTGCTGCTCAGCTTTACCACTGTTAGAGAGCAGTGGGTGGTGGGAACTCAGAAATGTCGAGAAGGAACACCGACATGAGAGCTTCCCTCTGGGCAGAGAGGGGTGTGCTCAGTTATTTTATTCCTGTCTCTGCAAAGTTCTTTCACAGAAGCTCCCTCACCAGCTCCCTCTTTTTTCCAACAGACTGATATGGCAGGACAGGAGAGAAGACTCCTACGGAGACCCACACGGTCCCACAGGCTGAGATCAGGAGGGGTTTGATCTCTGAATTACTGTTTCATCCCAACAAGGGATTTAATTGAAGCCAAGCTCTTTTCCTCCTTTGTTAATTCCAGGAGAACATGTCTCTCCTATGTCTTTGTATTAGACCTTACAAGCATTCTGGAGCAGAACTACGTCTTTGTTGTAGCTTGTGTAGTTTAAACACATCTTCAGAGACTGCAAAGAAATCATCATAATAATATGGTAACTATGGGAAGCTGCACTGTTGCTGTTTGACTCATTAAAAAGGAGTTCAGCCTCACAGAATACTAGTTCCACATACTTAATTCATATTTTCAGATGAACTGAGATATTTTTGTATCCTAAAGATCAGTTTACTGTCTTCAGTGCTAAACTTTTTGTTATGATTCAAAATATATAATTCTCCATATGGTTTTATCAATAAAATCCACAAATTAGACTGATTCAGATTTCTAAGTATAGAAATATTGATTGTGATGAGGTAAATAATTTTGACGGTTGTTTGCTTGCAGAGGCCTTTCCTAGCATCACTGCTAAAGAAGATGTTTTTTCCTCTAGGTCATGTTACAGTGTGTGCTCAGTTGTCCCAGTCTGTGTAATATGTATGAATGATGCATCCATCACATGGCAGTCATTGTCTCAGAACTGTGTTATCAGAGGGTTAATGCTTATTTATGACTTATTCAATCATACGGAATAAGGAGATGAAAAGTCAAGGAATTTTTTTAAACTTTTTTTTTCATTTCTTGCTTAATTTCTTAGGACATGTTGTTCATGTCTTTTAGTAAACCTATAGCTGGATTTTTCTTTGCTATAAAGCAACATTGTTTTCATTCAGAATTTGATAGTAAGTATGACTCCATATTTTAATACTGCTTATTAATTACAAGTATAACATATTTATACCGTGTGCTCAGTTTCATCACCCTTTTTCGTCTTCCCACTTCAGGAGTAGGAATCTATCATTATTTGTTCCATCATCATGCTGGAAATAGGAAAGCATTTTGTACTCATAATTTGCTCTACAAATCTGTATGTGAATGTAATATCTATATGTGATGATATAAATATATGTCTAAAATTTATGTAGCTCTGGTCAACTTCCCCCTCTAGAGATTTTTTAAATTTCTTTCGTTTCATTTATTCCAGTTTCAAAGTCTCTCAGTTACAATTTCCTGAATGTATCTGCCGTGGGGATTTTTTTGGTTGGGTTGGTTTGAGGTTTTTTTTGTTACCCTTGGGTGTATTAATACAACTCCACAACTAGGTCATTGTCCGATCAAGGTAAAAAGTTATTGACAACATGTGACACCCAGCTTCACAAATTCATATGTAAGATAATTAGCCCTTAATTTATTTAGATAAATTGTTTCTTTTTAATATTGTTATTTCTTAAATATGGCTCCTGAAAGTGGGCAGAAGATGGAGACACTGCAAACTCATCACAGTGATCTAGAACCAAACTTCAGGCATAGCATGGAGCAGGGACAACACATCAGATCTATGGCCCCAGAGCTACTGCCATTCCCTTTTATGCATGGAATCATAATTCCTCCTTATTACAGAAAGCAGAGGGAATAAATATAGTGCAGAGCAAATAAATTAAGGTTTTGGTGGTTCATTTCTTAGGGTGAGTAGCATGGATCCAGTACTCTGTCTGTCCCATATAGTACCCTCTTTCCCAGTCTAAGAATGGATAAGTAGTAGGAAACCTTGGGAATTTTTGTGTTTCATTGCCCAGGAACTCGATCGCTGGTGCAGAAAATACAGGGGAGGAACACTTTGTGTTTACTTACTTCCTTATAGAAGTGATCACAAAATCTAGCCTCTTGCTATACTTTCAGCAAGCAGTCAGTAAAACATTTCCTTTTTTTTTTTTTTTTTTTAAATTTGAAAACATGCTGCCACTGCCCACAAAAATCAACAACCTCATCCAGGAAAATAGATAGCAAAGACATATAACTCCATTAGTAGTTGCAGTAATGCTGCAAAGAGCAGGAATTTTTTTTGCTCTCAGATGAGTTGTTCCTTAGCGAAGTGGTTGGTTGAAGACTCCAGAGAATCATTTCTAAGTGGGTTTTTCTTTCTTTTCTTTGTCATGCCACTGGCAGTTCTGCCAGTGAACAGGAATAAGAAACAAAACCACAGTATTTCTTATCCAGTACTTTACATCAACTCTTACATCAGTCAGCACTAGACACTTGTAAAGTTGTTCTTACAGCTTTTTCTCTTGTTTGCTGATGAAACGTCTCCTTAGTTATTATTCAGATTCTTTTTGTGACCCACACATAATCTTTTAGTAAACATATGGATATCTAAGCCAAACTAATGCATTCCTTTCATTATCTTTTGCAAGGGGTGCCTAAGGATGCAATCAACTTTTCGAAAGGATTGGAAACCACCCCTGCATTGAGGACCATTAAGACCATCTTTTGGTAATTGCAACCTGCAAGAAAAAACAGTTCTAATTTTAAATTTTCTGCCTCTTAATTTCATCTCTTTTGTCTTGACTTTCTTTTTCCAAGAATGGGTGATCTCCATAGCTCTCTTTCTATGATTTACTTTCCTCCTGTCTTTCATGTTCCTTTTTTGTCTCGTCTCTGCTTTCTGGTCATATTGGTATTCTCTAATTACTCTTGCTACTGAAAGCATAGAATCTACCCATTATAGGTAAATGAGCCAAGCATGCCTGTAAATAACAGATGAAATTGAGTGAGACTTGAGATTGAGATATGCTAAAGGATGCTGTCAAAATATTTATGACATGGGAAGAGCGCAGCTGAAGCATCAGATTAGTATTGCTGAAGATTGTGAAGAAAAACTGAAATGATTTTACCAAGATATGTGGGGTATGGAGAATGCATGTTGCCACTCAGACCTCTTGTTTGCAAACAGCAGATTGCAGAGTCATTGAGGTCTAAGTAATTTCAGCTGCCAAACCCTCTGAGGAAACAGACCTTCTTCAGCACTCCATGAAGTTTTTAACGTCTAGATAAAAACAGTCTTAGTTGGTCAGGTCTATGAGAGAGTGAATGCAATATGTGGGAAGTAACTAAAGTCAAGATGTCAAATAACAGATCTTCCAGGTTTTCCTAATTATTTTCAGTGGTAAAAATCACATGAAGCAGACTAATCTTCTGGAAATATTTCATAAAACCAAGAAGTCTGGTAATAGATATATTACAATAAAAAGAAAATTTGATTACACACCTATATTTTTACACAATAGAACCATGATTATTATGGAATAGCATCTAGAAACTCAGCTTGCAGCTAACATATATTAATGGCATTTGGACACAATTTTTTGCCAGTTTTATCTCTAAACCAAAGATTCAGACTCCTGGTACCAGCACAGACACGAGAGTTGAACCAGCTTCTGGATTTTTTGAATCGAGCTTGCTCTGGTACCTGGTAGGAGACAATATTTTCATTATATTTTTTATATAGAATAGCATAATAATGTTGTTATTTCTCATTTCTTCGTGAAGAGTGCCTGATATACAGGACAGTTTTGTTAAACTGGGAAGTATGAGGCCCACTGAGTGTATGTGGTTCAACTCACCATACTGGTGTCTGTGTATCAGGTATCCAGTCTAAGCCAATGAGGAAAGCTTTCTCTGTATTTAAAAGAAATGGAGTAATTTAACTGACTTCAGATGCATCCATGTAGGCATCTTCAATGCATGTATCTTCCTATTTGCTAGATGTTTAAGATCCCACTATAATCCTATAGTCAATAGGGAACTACTTAAAGCCTCCAAAGGAATCTAGAAGGCGATTCACCCTGTCCTAAAGTGGGCAAGTGCATCTACTTAGTGAAGCATCGCTGACTTTTGATTTGGAAACTGTCTAAACCTACTTTTCGAGATGTTTGCAATGCCCTACCATACACTCCTGGCCTCAGCAGCTACACGCAGAAAAGAGCAGATCTTTCCTAAGTCATGTTTTGTACCTGCTTGGGTCATGGGCATGATGCAGCTATCCTAAATCTCTACCGGCTACAGTGTTCAGCCACCTTCCCTACCTACGAACACCTGCTCTTATAGAAGACGTGTGAGCCAAGTCCCATCCTATGTGCCAAATTCGTCCCTCAGATAGACAAGTGAAGGGACTGAGCTGCTTTTGTTCTGTTACCAAATATGGCTTTTAATTCTTGTACGCAGCAGAATGAATAATTTTTTTTTTTACTTCAATACTGCCATTTCCAAAAGCACTTCAGATCTGCAAGAATCCAATGTCCTGTGTCTACCTATCAGTACTAAATTTTGTGATTCACTTACTTTGATTAATATAAATTGAAAAACTCCTGTCTATGCACAAGGTTGTTATTGACAGAATATTTGCTATTGAAATGGAAACCAGCCCTCAGCTATCACAGCATATTTATTTAAACAAGAATCTGGATAAAATAGAGGCCTGCCTTTTCCTTGGCATTTGTAAGAAGAGGAAAAATATGTGATCCACTACAGGACTTTCTTTTTTGAAAGAGGTGTAAGACCAGTCTTATTTTCTACTTTATATTCCTGTGAAAGCACTACTTCTTGCACTTTTTATAGGATAGAATAAAAATGCATTTAAGCAGAAATGGCTCTCCAGAAGCCCTTGGTTTGAAGGAAACTTCACAAAATGAGACAATTTGTGTGGCAAAATACATCTTAGCGTGCATTAAAATTTTTATATTTCATTGTTCTATTGGTGATGTGGCTATAAGGCAAATGACAAAATTGAACAGAGTGAACCTTAGCTTTTTAAAAAATTTCTTTGTATTTTCTTCATCTTTTCACATAGAAACAGCATCAAAGGTAAGTGTGATGTAATATAATATTTTCCAAGAAAGTATGCAAATTCTCTGAAGTTCTACATCTGACATAAGCTCTCTTACGAGATGTCTAGGAGTCTTTATTTGACCCCGGCATTCGAAGCCCACTGTGCGAGATGAACATATGCAGATTTCCAGATGCTGTGCTTTCATATGTCCATATTTTTAATAGACTGAATTTTCTAAGATCAGGTATGCTAATTGCCAGTTGCTCTGAACACGTGGAGACTGTTCAGTTTTAAAGCAATTCAAAGAATAACAGGAACTTGTAATTAGATGTCATAAAATAGAATAGCCCATATAGAATATAAGACGGAAAGAAGATAAGGGGAATGACATTTGACACTGATAGTTGTACTTTATATATCAGAAGAACTATGGTTTGCATGTTACGGCTGAAGAAGAATGAAAAGCACAAGGGCAACCTTTTCCCTGCTGAGAAAGTGTTTTTTTGCTGTTCCTTGGGCTGGACTAATTACTGTAAGAGACTCAGTTCCCCTGGCTCTGGTGGGGTTGCAGTGTCCAGTTTTCACAACAGCTACAGGCAGAGAAGCCAGAACTACAGCACTGACAGCCCATGCAAACAGATGCCTTGGTTCGTAAAATTCAATCATATTGGCCTATTTCTCACACAAAGGACTTGGTCTGGTAAAGACAGGAGCAGAGCTGTCACATGGAAACATCTCCCCCAGCAACAGGACACTAGTGTGCCTTACTTGTAGCCTAAGAATAGTCTTAATTAGCAATTTCTGGCGTTTCACTTTCTTCTTATGGACAGTAGTCTGTTCTTTAGCTTCATTCCTATCCAGAAAGGGACTTTAATAGGATGTATTACACTTCCATTTCAACAGGTTTTGGCCACAGGAGGCCTATGCTCAGTACTGCTGTGCTTAATCCTCCCCCAGTCCCAGATATGGAGCATCATCTGTCATCTGCACCTTCCGTGCACAGAGGTGGCTTTAGCATGCAGGAGCCACAGGAGTAGGGTCAGCCCTTTTCTTGCCTTGAGACGTTTCTTCTGTAGTGTGTATTTGAAGAAGGGAAAAAGGCAGGGGTTTTTACCATATAAAATGCAAACTCATCCGTGAAAAAACTTCAGCAAAACAGACCCCGTTCTCCTCTTATTTATTTGTGTTTAAGGTAGGAGGAACTTGGGGTCAAAAAATGGGGCTGATGCAATGAGACTGATGATTTAAAAAAGATTTATGGAACATTTGTTAAGCAAGATACTGAAGGGCTTTGATTGTTTATGCCCTTTGTTGTGCCATTCAGCTGATGCCTCATCCAAAACATGCCTGTCACTAATGCTGATGCAGAAAGAAGCTGGAATTGCTCCTGGTAGTCCTAGTAGCTCAGAGGTCAATGGCATGGCCACGGGAGAAGCATCCCTGATGACAGGGAAGTCTTAAGCACAAACTAAACCCCTCCAAGGACTCTTCAGGTAGAATTCCCTTTTCTGTAAATGTGACACTAAATGCTAGCTTACCTTTGCTCCAGATGATTTAATATTGCCTTCAGTCTTCTCAAGTTCTTTTAGCCCCCACAAGATTTTTTTTTTTAACTTTGTTTTTCTCCCTTTTTACACAGTATAAAATCAAGTCTGCAAGCATTAAGATTCAGAGTTTCTAAAGCAGCACTGACAGAGAAAAAATAAGATGCAGAAACTTCACATCTGAGCTCCCTTTCTAGTCGATGGAGAGACATAGACACTTCTGGAATATGATTCATCTTAACCTAAAATTAGGCCTCCTAAATAGGACAGCCGAATTGCACTCTAGATTACCTATTGCTCTCCTTTGAGTACAAAGCTAGCCAAAGGTGCTGGGCTCAGATGTAGCTGTCGAGACTGCAAATGTCTAAAGGTAGGTGAGATGAATCCCAGTCCCAAATTTTGAAGAGCAGTGTATTTGCATAGACTGAACAACTGCTTCTGATATGAGAATGAAGAATAAAATGCCCAAATCTTTCATCTGTGTTTACTGCAGTGTTGGAGAACTGTTTGGTGAGGTAGCATTGCTTAAACTTTATTATTTTTTGAACTTTCAAGTACAGCTAGCAGACCAGTTCACACTAAAAAAGTAATTTGTTGAATTCCATCTCGTATCTATATGTTCAGAAATAATCTCATGGTTCTCTCAGATGTTATCTGGTATAATTCACTGAATCATTTCTGCTGCATTCTCTTATGCTGCTGTTTGCTCTGCTTATGAGCAGATCATTTTGCACACTGAAAATGTCATGTTGTTTCCATTTTTTCTGAGTTAGTATGATAGAAGAAAACGAATTAGTGTGACGAACACAGATGGTGCTTTTAAATTACAATAATAATTTTCAGTTAATAGCCCACTTTCCATCTTAAGAGCTATGTATTTCCTACACATTGGTTTATCTTGTGATTCGGTCATGTGAATACTATCATATCAGTTAAACAAATTGTGTAACTTAATTCTAACAGCTTCAGTGGTCAGCCATAAATTCCACTCACTGCCCTTTTTCTGGTGGGTATGTGCACTGCCAAAAGGCTGTGTTTGCTCAAATGGACGTTTGGGCATACAGCTTCCACAGGTATGTTCAGTCTGCTCAGAAACGCAAGTATAAGTTAACTGCAAAGTCTGTACATCTCGGTGGTTTTTAGACTTAAATTATACAGTTCATATCCACATATCTAAATTATCAAATCCAGCCTATCTAACTGCAGACATCTAATGTGCTGCATTTTAAATACCAAAGCAAACCAGTTTTCCTAAAAAAAGATCTGATATTTCCCATACATTCAGTGGTGAGATGTCTTCAAAAGAAGATCCTGTCTGCCTGGATTTCTGGAGAACTTATTCACTAGGCATCTAAAATGCAGGCACAGATAAGGTATCTAAATTAGGTTAGCTGAATCCCATTCTTCAAGAATCAATGTTCCCACTGAACTTAATGGAAATTGAGTCTCTTTACAGTAATTAACTTCAGAGTTAACCGAAGTCCCACAGGAAATTTGTAGCAGAGCTGGAAGAAGGAGCTGCCAGGTCCAATCTTAGGGCTATACTAAGTTGCCATACCTTGGCATCCAGTGCTCTTCGGTGTGCCCCAGGATGCATGGTTGTAGGTGTGAGAGACACCCAAGACCAAGGTCCTTCTGGACTGAACCAAGACGAGTACCCTCAGTCGTCTCAAAGAATGGTAGATGCCTTTATGCAAGACTCTGCACTAAGCTCTAAGTTTTAACTACAGAATTTGAGAAGATACATACAAGCTATTTCTGGGTTGAAGGGCATAAGAGCTTCAGTAGCTTACACAGAAGGGCTTTTTCTTTTCCCTCTTGATCAAGTTCTATTCATAGTCAATATTTTCACTCAGTGCCCCCACTTCCTCAGGCATGTGGTATTCGTATTTTAATAATGAAATGCAGGAAACTATTTTTACCTGTTCAATAATTTCTTCATCATAAGATACCAAAAATGACAGTTTCTTTCATATCAGCCTTACTGGCAAATTTATAATTTCTTCACTCTCAACTAATACATCTGATAACCAGGTATCTTCTATATCTGTGTTAATGAACAGTAATATGAGCATGTTAGAAATAGGGCCACCTCTTGCTTAGCCTAGAGTTCTGGGGGATCAGGATTAGTTCTTCTCATTACTTTCTTATACAATCATGACTATACTTTCTTTTTTATCATGGGTGAATCATTTTTATGTGTATTTCAATTACTAGGAGTAGATCAATGTGAGAGGAGAATGTCATGGAGAAGCACAAACTAAAAGGGTAAATCCAAGCTGTGTTGTGTCTTCTCTGTGCAGATGTACCAGCTCACGCAACATCTGCTTAAGTTAGCACAGGATGGTTTAAGGCCAGCTGAGTTGCTCCATACCTGTCCTTGCAGGAATGTGGGTCAGTGGGGACCATCTCCAACCTGTCTGCACCCTACAGGTCTCCCCTACCTTCCTTGTATAGATAAAGTCTGTGTTTCTGACACTGTTAATCCAGGGCCATTCCCTAGACTTGTTGCAGCCAGACATGTCTTAGTGATCAGGTACCAAGAACTGAAAGTCATGCTCACTGATGGCAGCCACTCTGGGCTGCAAGGCACTGAGCTCTGTCCACTACTGAAACAAGAGCTGGGGCAGCTCAGCATAATACAGAATTAGGCTCAGTTGCTTAAAACAGAACTATTTTTCTCCCATCTTCCCAGCCCTCTCTAGCTGTGTAGATATCAGCTGTTATCTTTTAATAGCTTTAACTGCACTATTGTTGTTCTTCTTTAGCAAGGAAAGAAAATCCGTAATCCAAGCTGTCTGAAAATGGCTTGATAAAATGTTTGGAGAAAATTGCCACCCACATACTCTATTCCTCTGCAAGATATGGGAGCATTTCCAGCACTTGTGCAAGATGAGAGAACATGTGTATTTTAAAATGCAGATACTTACATTTAAATGTAAATATACTAATCCAGATAGGAAAACTGGATGAGGAAGTGTTTATATGTGATTTTAAACAGCTATCAGGATAAACATGCTAGTCACTTAACTTTTTAAACACGAACCTTGCACCTTCATTTTCCTTATACCTCTTAATACTTGCATGAAATTACAAATAGAGGAAAGTTATTTACTTGCACAGAAAGTAATCAGACTTGCAGAAGCCAAAGTCTTGACCCCCAAATACATGAGACTGAACATTTAACCTTGTATTTTGTCAGTCTGGTAAAAGCATATCTGATTTCCTAATTAGAATAAGAACTGCCAATTGCAGACCACTCAGAAAAGAATAATTGATCTGGATTACATGTTTGTGTCCAACACAAAGGTGAAACACTACACATTTAAGGGTCACTACTATGCAAATGGGTGTGAGTTAACATGCCCATTCTAGTTCTGGCCTGGGTGATAATAGATAAACAGAATTTCAGTGCTACTAATATATTCATAGCTCTGGCCATTAGGACTGACTTGTAGCATTTGTTCGGCTAGAAGTAGTTATTGCAGAATTACAGACTTCCAAGAGAAAATAATAACTCCTAAAAAAACCACACTACAAAAAACAACATTTTTGGCTCTAACTAGCTGGAAACAAGTAAAACATCTCTAATAAATAACCTCAACAATTTCAGACTTTGTTCCAAGGACCATGTCTTTGATACATCCCAAAGCAACAGCTGAGATGAAGCAAATATGATTCATTTCGTTCTTCAGATGGGGAGAAGGAAGACTGTGGTAAACGTATTTTGTGTTTCCCAATATTGCTACAAAACAATGGTACATTTCCTGTGAATGGAAAGATGGTCTTGAGTTCCATTCTTGCTCTTACATCCCTGCCCATTTGCTTAAATTACAACTAAATAGTCAATGGGCAGCAACAATCCATTCTGCATTCACTTCAGATATTCAGTGTATTCCAAATCTTGCTTACATCCATTATCACTTCCCTGCTGCAAAGACATCCAAAATTTCAGTGCATGGGGAATTGTCTCCTTCATTACAAGTCTGGAGATCTTAGCATTAGTCTTCCCTGCCAGGCCGTAGGAAATATTGTACTTTGTAGGGAAATACCATCCTTAAAAGAAGGAAATATCCTACCTTTCTTTTCCCCACACATTTTTTTCCACAAACCACTGCGACATGACTAGTATTTCTGTTCATCTTCTACACTCTTCTTTCTGAGTGCTCTTGTTTCCAAGGCATCAGAAATTAATGTCCCACTCTGCTTGTAAGTTGCTTGTAAAAAGATTTATTTCCTAGAAGTTTCATGAATTTGGAGAGCATGAGGCCTCTATGCCATCTTCTCACGGCAGCGTGACAAGGCATTGCCTATCCCCAAGTGGATTGTATCTTGTGAACGTGTCCTGGTTCTACCCATGGCTGAGGTCTCTTTCAGTTCTGCCATCCTATAGACTGCATGAATGACAGAGGGAGAAGGCAGCTCTTTCTATTGGTCTAAGTTTGCACAGAAGCTGAATGGTTAAACCATCACATGTGTAAACATCACAGGAAATGGGATCAGAAGTGACATTATCAAAGGTAAAAGGGAGCATTCCTGAGTAACTGCTTTCGGTGGCTACCCAAATCCTTCTTATGGTGGATTTGGCCCAAGAGTGCTCATGAACAGATACTTCATTTCAGTCAGCATACTGTAGGTAACATTTGCTTTACAGTTTCCTGCTTCTAACGTCTGCTTATGGCAGTTGTTAGAAGTTTTATTTATTCAGTTGAATTTTCTAATGATAATAAGTGCAGCTGTTCTTCATGGTCATCTGTGTCTCACTCCATTCTCCAGCTTCAGTGTAAATATTCCCTTCAGTGCCTGGCCAATTGCACAGGACAGACCTGCAGTCCATCTTAACACCAGCAAGGTGGTGGAATATGATTGAGACAAAACATCCCAAATTCAGATGTCCACATGTCTTGGATCTGACAGGACCATCGCTGTAATCCCATGGCAGGTTTATGTTCCCCAGCTGTAACACAGCCATGCTGAGAACACTTCCTAAGGCAGGTACTTAGAGCTTCCCTATGCCTCAAGCAGATCAGGCACCAGATAAACAATAACTCGATTAATTTCTTACTCCAACAAGCTTTCTATGAGTAACTGTCTACTCCTGATGTAAAAAATCTGTCCTGCATGTAATGGCTTAGGTTGTTCTAAATGAACAGAATTTAGGTACGCTGACAGTGAATGCTTTGATAGAAATGCAGGGGAACAGTTATCTACAGAAGGTGTTTTTTTTATTTATCTTCCATTTACAGGTTTTTTATTTCTTCCTGTTTACTGTCTCCTAGCAATTACAGTGTGTGCTGGGATTTGCCTTTAATTAAACTAGACAGAGCCTAGAGAATTTGTACCAGTTGCATATACTTCTGAATAATTCAACAGCTTTTGTGCAAAGCCTTTACTGAAATTAGAAATTTGAAATGAAAGTTCTCATACAGCCCAAAGGAGTGTTAAGGTTGGAGAATAAGGTTTTTATAGAGGCATTTGTGTGTAAGTAACAGAAAATGGCAATGTGCCTGGGAACCTGAAAAGTCTGGCAAAAAAACCCAACTCCAAAAAACAATCTATAATGTAACTGAAGTCCAGGAGGTGAAGCACAGGTATTACAGCTGAAGCAGTCTTAGAGTCAGCTGGGAGCACAAACAAAACAACTTGTTGTTTTAATGGAAATAACCTTTTCAAACACTCCTTGTCTTTTGTTTTCAGCCAACCCGCAATATCACAGTGACTGATGCCCTGTAAACACCCAAGTACCAAACACAGCTATAAGAGGTGACTGAAGGAAAGAGGTCTAGCAATTTGGTTGAGCATCTCAAAAGGTTTCACCAAACATTGCCATCCATAACTTGACTGTGAATCTGAGTTGAATATGCTTGTTTGCCATTTTGGCTAGAATCAAAGTTATATAGAAAATAGACTCGTTTAAAGACTTGAGATGGGTTGGTTTTTCTCTGCTCATTCTTGCTTGAAACCTCATGTCTTTATCATTAATGTAGCCAGATGCTTTGTGCACATGTAACCAATAATTCTCTCAGGCTAAGGTTTTCTTTTAGGTATTCGCAGTTTCATCCTGATGTAAGATTTATGGAAATTTGCTATGTAACTGCCCTTAAAGAAAACTAAATGGAAAAAGTTTAGACATGAATTCACGTGAATTTATTGGCTTTTTGGATACTACTTGACCATAAACTTACTAAAACAAGCTTAAATTTCTGTACAACAACTTCAACATCCAGGCTCCAAGTGGTATTTACAAACACACAGTTCATCATGTGTTGACTACTAGATTTAGGAGGCAGTTTATGTCCTTCAAAGCAATTTGTTTCCTTCAGGGATGTAATTTCGGCTAATAAATGGCACTATCTCTATTTAAAACCTACCTGCAGAATAAAGTTCTTTTAACCTCAGCATGACAATTGTGTCTCTGTCACCAGGGCGGACTTTGCCAATAGAAACTGGAAGTCTGCTGCAGCAGTACTTCTACTATTTAAACCATGCATTCTGGAAAGCACTAACTGGCCTTCTCTTCTGCTACCAAAACGTAAACATTTGTGGATGGAGTAAAACAAAATCTCAGTTGTCAGCAAACCCCTATTGATTCCTTCCTCTGGCTTCCAGACAACATAAAGCTGGGGCTGTCAGATAAGCCAAAATGAATGGGGACTTTCTTTTCTATGCTAATAGCACTGTAAGGATGCAGAGTGTTGTCAGCTACTCACTCTTCTTGTTCCTTACATCCCCTGCCCACAGCTACTGTTTTTGGAGATTTGGCTATCACTTGCATTGTTTGGTCTACAAACCAGTGCATGCAAATTTGGCACCTTCATGCAATATGCAGCAGGATGCTGCAGCCAGAACTGAAGGCCTGAGTAGGTAAGTAATATCCTTGGCATGCAGGAGGGCAGTGAGAGCAAGGTGAGTGTAGAACTGATATATCTAGTGGTTAAGGATGTGGCGCTGTCACCGCCGAGGCCCGGGTTCGATTCCCGGTCAGGGCCCCTCCCCGGGCAGATGGAGCTCATTAGCCCTGTAAGGCAATCCATCTACGTCCTGAGGACCTCGCTGCCACCGTCCAAGCTCGCTTGGCCCCGGCAGATGAACCTTAGGATTAAAGGGTGGGCTCAGTTCCGCGCACACTGTGTCTCACCTAAAAAATCCAATGCGCAGGCTGGAAGGTGTAAAGACCTTCCCCAGTTCTTCACTCGCGAAGACTGGCCATTATATATTATTATTATCCACCACTGTCTGAGTCCACCTGGAATGAGAGATAGGAAAGCACCAAAAGGAGAATCTCCCATGAGAACCCATGTTCTCCTAAGTAGCTGTTACTGTATTTAACTCTGAGCAAGTGCTGTGGTGGTGAGTAGTGACCTGACAGATGCTCTACCCAAGTGCTGAGGTTCAGATCAAAGTAACTGTGCTTGGGAGCAAGTCCCAGCTCCTGTGAAAAGGTAGGATGTCATTGCATTAGTTTTTGTTTGTTACAGACAGATTTAATAAGTGGTCATCAGGCAGTATTTTCAAG
This sequence comes from Empidonax traillii, assembly GCF_003031625.1. Taxonomy (NCBI): domain Eukaryota; kingdom Metazoa; phylum Chordata; class Aves; order Passeriformes; family Tyrannidae; genus Empidonax; species Empidonax traillii. The sequence continues at coordinate 220,603 of NW_020956112.1, forward strand.
TATTAAAACTTGGTATTACCAATGACATCGCTGCTCCCCATCTGCAATTGTATTAGTATAAAAGAACATGTGTGGTATGAGAAGGTCAAGTTAATCCTGGTAATAAACAATTTTATATTGGAGTATCTCTTCTCAGACTCAGACTGATGTTAGCACATCAGTGTGGCTAAGAAGTCCTAACTAGAATGGAGAGTGTATATGCAGTGTAGTCCAGCTGGTTAACCGGGTAATTCTTCAGTGCATCCTCTCAGCTTTAAATCAGTGTAACTTCTTTCAACACAGGGAAGCAGGCCAAGGAGATCAAAGCTAGACACCATAAAACAGGAGAAGGGAAATATTTTTGCTACTCCATTCCTCCTTTGGCAAGATTTTGAATCCCTGCAGGGGGATCAATAGATGTGTTAGGAGTGGCAGGACACTCCAAGCTGCTGCTCTGTGAACGACTGCGAAGGACAATCAGTGTTTTCCCTCATACAGCATGTGCCATGGTTCAAGGCATGATAAAAGAAGTTCAAGGCATGATAAAAGAAATATAATCAAATTTTATGATCTGATGAAGAAATTAAGTGCATGAGAGTGGGACTGGCCGTGAAAGCTAGTTTTGTTTAGCAAAGATGACTGAGTTTTTTAGTTTTTTGGGTTTTTTCATCATTCAGTGCCTCACCTGACAGTACCTTTCTGATGGCCCTGAGTACTGACACTCAGTGTCCTTTTTCTAGCAAGGAATTGCTGTATGAAACCCTGTGGTGTGCTTAGGGAATTTACAGTGCTGTAGAAATGCTGAGACTATAATACCTGAATTTTCAAAGAGGATTTAGGAAATAAAGCTACATTTTTATGTAATGTCTGTGCACCACCAGATTTCCTCCCAAACTACTGTTAAAATGAAAATATACAATCTGAGAAAATAAATAAAACAATTACCAAATAAATGGATGCATATTCTTAGGGAAGAAAAACTTTTCAAGCAAAATCTGGACAAATAAATCTCTTTTCTTCTAACTAACTTTTATTTATTTTTTATTTTTCTACATCACAGACCACTAGGAAATTCGCTGCTAATTCCAGATAGAATGAAGTTATTCACCTGATGGTAAGAAGTGTATACTTTGTGAAAGATAAAATGTATACTTCATGTTTTTCACTTGCTTGATAAGGTTATTTATAGATCCACAGCAAGAAAACTATTTTGTTCAATTGAAACATCCCACAGCTGACGGTAAATATCAAGCTTTACACTTTTAGGAGTAATAAAGCTTTCCAAATGTGACAAAAGAAAGTTCCTTTCCCTAATGCCCACTATGTGTGGGAAGACAGATGAGAGATGTGTGGGAGCAGTGTTTATTTTGGTGATTTTTGCTTCCTCAGGCAGCTGTGACAGCTTTTGCTGAGATCCTTCAGGGAAGACAGGGAAAAAGGAGATGTACACATGAGTGATGGATTAGAAGGTGATGGGGAACTCAGCAGCTCACCTGTTTTGGAGTCTAGGTGGGGTCAAAGGACATGCACAACATTAAGCTGATTATTCTTTCTGCCTCTATCATTCTTCTTGCAAGATGAAATCAGTGATTTCATTTTCCTTCTGGGGCAAAGGCTGACTTGTTCCATGAGTGTGCAGAGCAGATGTAGCAATCTGGGACACAGCACCACTGTGCCACAGAATACATGCCCCAGTGCTAATTTTTCCTCATTGCAGTGACATGAGACAGTCCTTTTAAATGTAGAACAGTGGTAAAACAGGAGTCTTCACAGAGTTGGACCCTACAGAACCAGATCACGAGCCTGGCAATGAGTGTGGCAGGCTTCAATCTCAGGGATACTGTGCTATCTCAGAGGTAACTTAAGATGGGTCTTTTCAGTTTCATCCTCCTGACTCAAGAACTCTATCATATGTAGTGTCAGTGCTGGGCTTAGAGGTTTTTATTCATTCAAATCAGTTTGATGCCAAAGAGCCATTGGAATAATCCATACACCTCCCCTTGCAGACAAACACTTACATGAGTTTCGTTTACAAGCTGAAGAAATGGTTGTTATTTATGTAAAAAATATTACAAGTTACCATGTGGATAAAGGTATTGGCATATGAATCATAGGGTCATGGAACACCAGGTTGGAAGGGACAAAAAAGATCATCTGGTCCAAACTTCCTTGGCATAAGCATGGTCTATACAGTGTGGCTCAGCACCCTTTCCAGCTGAATCTTAAAACTGTCCAATGTCAGGAAATCCATCACTTCCCTAGGAAGATTATTCCAATGGTTGATCTCATCGTGAAAAACTTTCCAATAGTGCTTAATTGGAATCTCCTCAGAAGTAACTTATACCCATTACCCCTTGTCTTTTCCATGTGACTCCCTGGAGAAAAGGAGTCTCCCACTTCTTTGTAGCCACCCTTTAAATATTGGAATATGGTGATAAGGTCTTCCTTAAACTTTCTTTTCTCAAGGCTGAACAAAGATCTCAGCCTTTCCTCGGATTTCAGGCTGCCCAGTCCTTTTATCATCTTTTTGCCCATTCTCTGGAGCCTCTCCAGCCTGTCCACATCATTTTTTTGCATAGTAGGGACCAAAACTGAACACAGTGTTGCAGGTGTGGCCTGACAACTGCCAAACAGAGTGGGATAATGACTTCTTTCTCTTTGCTGGTGATGCCTCCGCTGATGAGCATCCTGTTGGTTTTCTTTGCCGCAGCAGCACAATGTTCACTCATATTGAGCTGTTGTCACTCTCCATCATTTACCAACAGTCCTGGCTCACTGGGGAGGTCCCAGATGACTGGAAGTTTGTGAATGCCGTGCTGATCCACAAAAAGGGCTGCAAGGAGGACCTGGGCAACTACAGGCCTGTCAGCCTGACCTCAGTGCCTGATGAGGTTATGGAGCAGATCATCCTGAGTGCAATCACACAGCAACTACAACACCGCAGGATGGGCAAGGGATCAGAGCCAGCCAGCAGGAAGGGCACGTCCTGTCTGACCAACCTGATCTCCTTTTATGATCAGGTGATTTGCCTGGTGGATTAGGGGAAGGCTGTGCATGTGTCTATCTGGACTTCAGCAAAGCCTTTGACACCGTCTCCCACGGCATTCTCCTGGAAAAGCTGTCAGCCCATGGCTTGGACAGGGGCACTCTGTGCTGAGTTAGGAACTGGCTGGAGGGCCGGGCCCAGAGAGTGCTGGTGAACGGGGCTGCATCCAGTTGGCAGCCGGTCACCAGTGGTGTCCCCCAGAGACAAGTGTTGGGTCCAGTTCTGTTTAATATATTTATTGATGATCTGGATGAGGGGATCAAGCATACCATTAACAAATTTGCAGTTGACACCAAGTTGAGGGTGGGGGGAAGTGTTGATCTGTTGGAAGGCAGGAGGGCTCTTCAGTAGTATCTGGATAAGCTGGAGAGATGACCTGATTCCAGTGGGATGAGGTTCACCAAAGCCAAGTGCCGGGTCCTGCACTTTGGCCGCAACAACCCCCTGCAGCGCTACAGGCTGGGCACAGAGTGGCTGGAGAGCAGCCAGGCAGAAAGGGACCTGGGGGTGCTGATCGACAGGAGGCTGAACATGAGCCAGCAGTGTGCCCAGGTGGCCAAGAAGGCCAATGGCATCCTGGCCTTCATGAAGAACAGTGTGGCCAGCAGGAGTAGGGAAGCGATCCTTCCCCTGTACTCAGTGCTGGTGAGGCCACACCTGGAGTGCTGTGTCCAGTTCTGGGCCCCTCAGTTCAGGAAGGACATTGAGGTGCTGGAGCAGGTCCAGAGAAGAGCAACCAGGTTGGAGAAGGGACTTGAACACAAGTCCTGTGAGGAGAGGCTGAGGGAGCTGGGGTTGTTTAGTCTGGAGAAGAGGAGGCTCAGGGGTGACCTCAATCACTCTCTACAACTACCTGAGAGGAGGTTGTAGCCAGGTGGGCATCGGTCTCTTCTCCCAGGCAGCTCTCAGTAAGATGAGAGGGCACAGTCTCAAGCTCTGCCAGGGGAGGTTGAATACTAGGAAAAAATTTTTTACAGAGTAATCAGATATACAAATGGGCTACCCAGGGAGGTGGTGGATTCACTGTCCCTGGAGGTTCTTAAGACGAGACTGGATGTGGCACTTAGTGCCATGATCTGGTAACCATGGTGGTGTTGGATCAATGGTTGGACTTGATGATCTCAGAGGTCTTTTCCAACCTGGTTGATTCTATGATTCCCCAGGGCCCCCAGGTCCCTTTCCACAGAGCTGCTCCCCAGTCAGATAGATCCTAGCCTGGTAGATCCCAGCCTGTGCTGCACTCCTGGATTATGCTTGCCGAGGTGCAAGGCCTTCCACTTGTCCTTGAACTTCACAAGGCTCTTGTCAGTTCTTCCAGACTATCATTCTGCAGAGTTGCTCTCCTGTCCTGTCCTGTCCCTGCTCGTTTGCTATACATTATTGTCTTCTTCTTGCTCGTTGCTGGAGTAATTTCCCAACTACATGAAAAAAACCTATTCAATGGTACCTGGTACTGGTACTGGTAAATACCAGTAGATATTAAGTAGAGATAGGGCATGTATTTGGAAAAATAACAGGATCATCTTTCAAGCAATTTATGAGCAGGAAAAAGAACAAAATGACTGCAATAATTTTCAGTATTTAAATTGAGACAATTCTTAGTAATGAGTTTATGGTAAACCGAAAAGGAAATTTCACTTTCTTAGTTATTTTAAATATGCAGTGAGTTGTGAAACACTGTCTGGACCCACTTGTGTTTATATTCTGCACTTACAGTCTACAGAATATTTACCTGCTTTTTGAAATGCTGATTTGGAAGCTTTTGCATTCTTTGAAAACCAACTTACTCTCATCAACAAGTAACCCGATACAGAATTCTTATGGAATACAGCACACACATTATTAAAGTTGTTAACTTTAATAATGACTCAGTTTAAGAAAAGAATTTTCCACAATGTGTGTACAGTAATTACATATTTTTTAAGTTTGTCCAAAATCACACATTTTGATGGAATGTTATATTTTAGTCCAAAAATCAACAGTGCCAATTTCTTCACAGTAAAAAAAAAAAAAAAAAAAAAAAAAAAAAAAAAAAAAAAAAAAAAAAAAAAAAAAAAAAAAAATTCAAATTGAGGAATGACTACAGAGGGAGTTTTACATACATTCCATCCTGATACCCAGGGTGGCAGTGGACCATTTTGCTATGGTGCTGTACATGAAATCAGTTTCCAGAAGATGAAATTTAGATAACAAATACATTAATGTACCAGGTGCTTTAGTATATAGAGGTGTGCCACATGTGAGATATCTTAATTTTTGTTCTGGCCTTACAATTGTAACATTTTCATACTGTAAATACCAGATATTGATGTTGCAGTGCTGCAGTTAGAAACCAGTTGTGGTTGAAGCAGTGAAATGTTTCTTTCATAAGATTCTAATTCTACTTTTCATTGCATTCATATCCTGACAAAAAGAAATTATTTTCATTGGTGTTTTGCAGATTTTCAGACACTTTTGAGGTTGGAGCCCATGCATGGTGGATGGATTGGCTTTGTTACTGTTTGATTAGTGTAAAGAGCACTTTCATTACACCCCTGGTTCCCCAAAGGTTTTATTAAGGACATTCTTACCTTTTGAAAAATGTACTCATGGAGAGGAATTGAAGATGATTCAGGCTTAATAAGATGAGAGGGGCTATAGAGAAAACAAAGACAACAGCTTGTAAAAATCTGTTTGGAGGATGTTGACTCTTTCTCTTGCCCTAGGGCTGTATGTTCAGAAAGTATCCTTCTCTCTCACAAATCCTGTCTGTCATTTCTAATGTCTAAGAAAGGGTCTGGCAAGGAAATGTGAAGAATCTCATGAGTGTTAGAATTACTGGTGTTGTACATTAGAAACAGAACAGATAATTTTTTTGACAGAAGAGATTGATGTCAGATAAACATAGTGCAGTTAGATTGAAAGTTGACAAAAATGAAATAAAAACCACCTAATCAAGATACATCCTTATGCTGAAAGCAACTGTTTTCATAACATCAACATATATTTATAACTCTAGCTAAACTGTTTAATTGGGATTCATAATTTCAATGCTTTTTATTTTGGCCTTCTGTTGCAATAACAGCATTGTATTTATAACAATATCAGAATGTAATATTTAGTATACAGTTTATAAACATTTTCACAATGTTAAATTTCAGTGTCGCTAAACTAAAGATTTGGATGTCCTATATTTAGATTTGTTTGACATGTTGCAAGGAAATTTTTAAAATGCAGATTAGCTTTTCCTTCCTCCTGCTTCTCAACAAAATGTCAGGGTATCCGAAATTCCTAGAAATATGTTCTGTGTTTTGTACGGGTCTAGTTAATATTAATTAATGCTAGTCAGTCTTATCAAGGAAAAAGCAGACTTCAAGAGATAAGTGAGGACCAAACAGTAAATGGTTGATTAGTAAATGATTTGTCACAAACTCTGAAGCAGAAATCCCAAGCAGACTGTGAAGCGGGGGAGCAGGGTTGTAGTCCTTCAGCTATGTGGTGTCATCATTTACTTCTTAATGCATGTACATCAGGAATTTAGCACAAAACATACACAAACACACAGCACCTGATTTTGCCTTCAGTACACAGACAGTTTAAGATCAATATGAGGGAAGAAATCAGCCATGTATTGATTAATGATTGATTATTTAGCATATTCATGGTGCTACTGTTACTGTATATCCAGCTCTGTTCTCAAATAGGCCAAAGGCATATCCCCTGCTATGAGACATTGCTAACCGCTTTCTAAACCTCAATCATAAGGTGCAACGACATTTCCAAATACAGATAATTAATTCCCCTACTATTTGTATGTATAAGATCTGATAATTATGTATCCTGGCCACATTTATGGGGATGTTTGCAGCCAGTGTCTGACCTCAAATGTATGATACTATCCCTGCTTACTGCAAAATAAAGGAAATCTACTTGGAGATTTGAGCTATTTTTTATAGACTAGCTATCTTTGATGAGACCAGCTAAATACTGGAGTATTTAGTATGATTAGGATAAATTTTAGATTTGAATCTAAAGCAGGAGGCATCATGGTTTCCACTCTAATCTTTATCGCAATCACCAATTTTCTGTCAGAACAGGAAATTTTCTGCTGATCTGTGGGACAGGACCCAGTGATCTGTGGCAAAGTGTGACTGTGGATGTCCCAGCCAGGGGAATGGTTTCTCTTCCTGGTGGTTCAGTGACTGTATAGTCTCAATAATAGTGCACAGAAGCCTAAAGAAAAGATTACAGAGGACTGGGCAGTTAAAACTGGTTATAGAGTGTATCGGATATGTTTTCCATTAAGGGAAGTTGTAACATTGCTGTCGTAGGCAGGCACTTTTTTTCAAGGTCATCCAAGAAAAGTCAGAGGGTGGTTGAAATTCTCCTGTCAGGAGAAGTGAGGAGCTCCTGCCTGTCCTGAGATTAACCTGCGTTAATCACAGCAGCAATTTGCAGTGAAGCTTGACAAAAGCGATGAAGTCCTTGTTACTCATCGGGACAGAACAATTGAAAATGCCAGAGAATAGTAATAAAGAAAGGTCTCAGAAGCAGCACTTCCCATTCATCACCGAACTTTCTTTCATCTCCTTAGCCTTTTATTTTTGCTCAATGGGATATCTTGGGTTCTGCAGTCTTCTCTTTGAGGACACCACCAGTGAGTACAATGGATCTCTGTTGTACATATTGCATTGTTCGAACGGGGTTTATGACTCCACCCTGAACAAAGTGAATTAGTATGCAAGATGTCAATACTATGTTAAACAGCACATAGTAATGAAAGGCATTCAATTTAGTAATGTTAAATGCAATCTTAACTGAGCAGAAATGATTATTTTATAAAACAGAATGTATAAAAGGCTTGACTCATCCATTGTCAAGACAAATCACTTAGAAACATGTGGGTTAGCTTTAGAGCCACTCAGACAATGTAAAAGCTTATTTGTGATCTGTTTGTCAAATTAAAAATGTTTTATGATTTGACTCCTTTGTAAGCTATTAAACAATATGATGTGTTGCCAGACAGTTTAAGATAAGTAGCAAGAAGTCAAAAGACTTGCCCAATGGCAGAAAACAGATTAAGAGTAGGGCCAGAAAATTATTTCTGACACATCATTTGTCCTCCAGAAAATGTAGTTTTCATTGACTTCAAACTCTTTGTAAATTTGACTCAAATTCAGCAAACATTTTTGCTAAGCACAGCTAAAGAACACAATAAAAAAGAGAGATGCTGAAAGCAGTTTGTCAAAGTAGGGTCATAGAGAGGTTTGGACTTCTTTTTTCAAAGGCAGCAAGAGTAAGAACATGATCCCAGTACTTCTCAAAGCAGTAGGACACTGAGGGAAACAGAAACAGCAGTTAAGGTTCCTCTTTCTCTCATCTATAGTGCAAAGATTTACTGATAAAAAATTACTTTCATGATCACAAATTTGCATGCTTTAATGTTTCCACTCTGTGCTGGTTGTGCAAGCAGGATGCTGCCAGGGAACACCAGATCCTCCAGTCCCTGACTGCTTTCCTGGCCGCAGGCAGGTCTGCAACCATCACCTCTCCATAGGAGATGAAGGGAGCAAGCCCAGAGAGCCTGCAGGCTGTGAGAGGCAGGTGTCAGCGAGGTGCTCCAGGGCATCATGACACAGCCCTCAGTCCTGCAGGATTTAGTGAAATCAAATGTCCACAGGATTTCTCCGTGGGTACGGTAATTTCATAATTGTGAAAATTGAACTCTGCCCCTGCTTCTGCCTACACACCTTCCTCCTTTTGTCCAGTACCACTCACTGAAAGAACAAAAATTATAGCTGTACATACAAGGGCCTGTGAGAATTGCAGGCTTTGCTAAAGCCTATATTTTCCTCTGTGCTAGGATCAGTGAGAGTATTTTATTTTTTATTCTTTTTCAGCACGCTGATGCAATGTTTTCTGTGGGTATTTTCCAACAGGTTTTTTTACAGCTTTTCTACATTAGAAAATATTACATGTATTTTCCTCTTCTTTGAGCACATATATACAACTACCTTTGACCGTGTTTACTATGAATAACATTATTATATTCCTTAATTTGGTTAGTTCATATAAAAATATCTTCAATTGGGAAATGGTACACACTGCTACACATGCTCCTCTTTCAAAGAATTAGGAACAACAGCTCAGCTTGTACAGGGTATTATTGATAGCTATTCTAACCCCAAGCACAGTAGAGGGCTGCAGTGTTGAATTTTTTAAAAGAAAACAAAATAACACATTAAAATCTCTCCCCTGTCAGTCTTAGAAACTGGCTTTGTGTCTTGGCTGCTGAAATTTAGCAGACAGTCTGCTCATGGCACCTCCCTCTCTGCTGCCATGGTCTTAGTCTTTCCTTCAAGACAATTATTGGTAATGATATCATTTGGCAGAGATGGGAACGTTCACCTTCGGGAAGGCCAGCCCCATCATTTCGCTACTGCCACCACCACGACCCTCTTACACTCACCCCAGTATGTTTACATTTCTTTCCTCACCCAAGGTGGTGAGGCAGCTCCAGGGATGCTGCCATGCAGCAGCACCGGTGCATCGTGGGTCCTGCAAGAAATTAGGTACAGCAAGTCATGATAAAAGCCAACAGTGGGATTGCAGATGCAAATACTTGGAGCTGGGAACTGCCAGAGCTGAGGTCACCCATGCAAAATGCATTCAGCCACCTCGTGCCTATTCATTACGACACATCCCCTAATTACACGTGCGCATGCAATTTTTTGGACCTTTGCCATACTCAATGTATGGACAATTCTTAATTTTTAAGTCATTGGCTGCAACTGTAACAAGTCTTGTCACCTCATTTTTCTCTTTTCTTTGTACATGCAACAACATTCAAAGGTTTTGATGTCAGTTTAAAACCAGGAAGCAGAATTCCAGTCCTTCATCAAAACACAGTGATTCTGAAAACAAGACAAGGTCCTTAAAACTTTTACAGCATCTCCAAGTCCTATCCTATTCATGACCCACTGATATGCTTAATTTGAACCCAGGTGTTAGCTTCTTACAGTGGTGACTGCACCTTATTTATTTAAGGTCATTTACAACAAATAAGAGATTTGGCTTTTCTCCTGAGTGGTCACTTAAGGCAGGTTTAGTCATAGCGGAAAATAGACTCATTAATGTCAAATGGAAAGAAAGGCAAATTGAAATTTACAGCAAGCTATTAGTAGCCCTTTAATAAGATATTAATTAGAAGATCTGATAAAATAAATTGAATGAATATGTATAAATTTTGAACTTGAAAAAAGAACCAAAGTAGTAAGAGAGGGGAAAAAAAACTGGGAAAAGACTTGTTTGATCTTAAATAATAACCATGGAGAAATACATAAATATACTGGAGATGGAGACACATAAACCCAGATTTGCAAGGTGAAGGTATGTGGTGTAGACTAGATACCCGCCTCAGTTAAGACATTTCATTACCTCTTGCTTGTAACAGATCAATCTAAAAGAAGTCCAGTGTTTTGAGAAACATCATACAAAGCATGAAGATGTATTTAAAAATGTAGAGAGTTTGCTTCACTCACTTTGCATTTGATGGGCCCTTCTTTTCACATATCAAGGGATTTAAAGGCTCATCTGTTGCCAGAAATAGCAGCAGTGGGCGATGGACATGTTTTGTGTCGAGGCTCAGACTCCCACCAGTAGCTCATGGCTGCAGACACAAGACATCCATCAGTGCTTAGGACCATGAGCTGCTACCGTGGCATCACGAAGGTTTCCTGCAGACATTCAGTGCCCACAACACTCTTCTCCCACATGCCCTGGCACTACAGTCCATGAGAGCAAGTCATGCACTGTTGTCCTGCAGATGCACTGGGGAGGCACATGGGCCTGGTACCAGTGCTATGGCAGTGCCCCCTATCCATGCTGGAAACTACAGCACCTGTGAGAATGCAATCCCATGTTTTCTTGATGTGTCAAATCAGACAGCTTTATTGCAGAGCACATTATAAGGATAAAAGAAGGTGTGATTTGAAAATGGATTTGCAATATAGAGGTATAAAGGATAAACCAGCATATTGCAGTAGCTGGATTAATTTTCCAAAGAGAGGGTGATGGATCTTCCAATAAGGTTGCTGCACTAACTACTAGAATCCACCTTATATCTGGAAACCCTAAAAGATCCTTATAGCAAAATCTTACCTGCACCTCTTACTAAGTCTGGCTCTGGTAAAACAATCCAAGGAGCTGCTCTGGATGACGTCCTCTTTCTGAAATCCAGAATGAAGAAAAGAAAAAAAATTCAAAATCAAGGATTTTTCCACTGAAACGAGTCAACCATTGAGCCCCAGCACCTGATGGCAGCTCCCACCCATTGGCTCCAGTGGAACCCTTCCCACTGGCACATTCTGGAGTCCCTGCACCAGGAAGCCTCCATCCCTGTCCCCTATTCATCACTTCCCATTCTTCCAGATTATCTGCTTCCCATTTCTTGTGATTGGCAGTAAGTAATTATGCAGTGCTTTTTCCACAGAGAACCTTGTGTTATGTGAAGCAGTGCCCACGCAGCTGGCTGAAAGCTTTATCCACACAATGCCTCAAGGAAAGGAGGAGGAATAAGATATTCCCATTCTCCTCCCTCCTTTAGGTCTCTGATTGGCTTCTCTACAGTAAGTAATAAGTAATGGCCAGTCTTTGCGAATGAAGAACCGGGGAAGGTCTTTCCACCTTCCATCCTGTGCATTGGATTTTTTAGGTGGGACACAGTGTGCGCGGAACTGAGCCCACCCTTTAATCCTGAGGTTCATCTGCCGGGGCCAAGCGAGCTTGGACAGTGGCAGCGAGGTCCTCAGGACGTAGATGGATTGCCTTACAGGGCTAACGAGCTCCATCTGCCCGGGGAGTGGCCCCGACCGGGAATCAAACCCGGTCTCTGCAGTGACAGTGCAGCGCCTTTACCCCCTAGACCACCAGGGGCTCCCTGGCTTCTCTATAGTACATTTTGATCATATGTTCCTGTCTTGAGTAGATCTCCATAGTCTGCATCTAGCTGAAAATAAATTGTGTGTTAGATGCTGAGATCTCTCACTGGATCCATCACAGGTTCAGTATTGCGAGTGTCATCTAAAACCCAAATATGATACAGCAGAAATGTGTGTGTGTGTGGTTATACTGAGTATGACGAGATTTACCTGTGCCCAGGGATGTCTATGGGCACTGAGGCCAACTGACAACTCATCTCCGTCTAGTTTAAGAACTCATTTTAATCTCCACTATTGATGCTGCTTTCAAATAGCCTATTTGAAATGGTCTCTGATGGCCACGTGAGGGCTGGGACATGTCCATGTTAGCTGGTCAGTGTGGGCTGGACCTGTGTCAGACTGTTCTAGCTATTTCTTGCTTGGACGGTCATAATCAGGTCCCTACATTTTCTTGAGCTTGCCTGTGTAGACACAGCACTAAACACTTGGTTGATTTGGAAGGCTGGAGAGGTCAGATGGTCCCAGGCACTGCAGTCGGGGCTGTGTTTGGTGCAGGCGAGGTCTGACTGCATCACAGCCTGTTTGCAGAGAGGTTGTCCAAGTCCTGCCTCTGCATTAAACACCCCTCCCTATGTGGAATCCAACAGTATCTCCCTAGGCGTGGCCCCTAACCCATTCACAGCCCTTTGTGCACCACTGCTGCCCATAGCTGTGTGGGGAGAAGCTGGGTGCATCAGACAGGAGGGCAGAGGTGTTGGCTGGGACTCAGGAGCAAGGTATGAGCCAGTGTACAGCTCAGGAGGAAAAACCTGTCTTCACAGACTGGCACAGAGCTACCCAGGGGTGAATGTCCTTTCCCAAAATATGGCCAATGAGGAAGCCAGACTTTCAGCACCAGCATCCTCTGTGCACTGCTGCCAGGACAGGTCCCCATGTGCTGGACTGTGGGTGCTCTGTGACACCCATATCCCTCATGTGGAGCCCAGTGCCACTGGGGAGCCATTTTCAAACTCCACCTATATCTTGTGGACCAAACCCTTGTTGGGGTTCAAGCACCCCTGGGAGATGCTGTGTCCCTGCTGGGGCTGAGCCTGGATTTGGTGGGGTAGCCCAGCAACCCAGGAGTCCTCTTGGGCTTCAGGGCTTGATGTCCGGCTGAGCCTCCTCCTCCCTGAAGGAGCCTGTCTGAACCACAGCCAAAACTTAACACAACTGTCAGCTCAAATGCACATTTTTCTCTGAGCCAAAGCGCAGACACAGAAAAGAAAACCCTCTGTGTTTCTTTTTGGGTCTGTAAGAATTCAATTGCCAGCACACATCGCTTCCAGCAGACACACAACACAGCTTGACCTGTTTGGCCTTATCAGGTAAATCAACAGAACTTGAATTTAGAAGCCCTAATAATTGCAGGAAACTTGTCATAAATGAATTACAAGGCAACAATTATCTACTGAAATTTTTAGATTAGAGAAGCTCTCTTTACATGGATGACAAATGAATTAGAGAAATAAATTATTTACTGCAAATTATTCATTCTGCTCCTATTGTTTGCTGCTCTACAATATGTCTGATACAAAATATTCATCAAGTAAGTTTGTGCCACTCTTTTCAGCTACAAAAACAATGTTTTAATTTAATTATGATTTTCCCTGACCGTTCTTTGGATCATTTACATTTGCCCAAGTGGATTTAAAATGCTACCAGATCTCTAACATTTCACAGGCACACTGAAAGGTGTAAAGAACTCTGAAAAGGCGCAAGACGAGGGAGAATAAAGCACAAGGATTTTAGCAGCCACACTAAGCAAAGTCTTTATAAGGACGGATCTGGCATTTCAAAAATAGTTTCTTCCCAACCTTTTGAGAATGTGCTGAGATTTATCATTTGAGAGGAGCTGATTTCACCTTTCAAACTGAACAATGTATGTACTAATCCTGTGTGCCTATTTTGTAGGTGTTTTTTCAGTAAAATGGTGCAGGGGGGAAAAGCCTTTTTGGAAACAGAGGTGGTGATTTCTGTGTCAATCATGCTGGACTCTACATTGATTTCTTATCACTACCTAGAGAAAAACCAAAAGGTCACTGGAATGGATCATTTATCAAAGAGAGTAGGATCTGAGATGGTTAAATCTGAGGACTTACATCTAAAGCACCTGTTTCCCTATTCTGATGCAGCCTGATGAAATTTGAAACCTAACTTTCCCAGAGCTCAGTTTTGTTTTGTTAGGATCAGATACTCAGTAATCCAATTGGTATTTTTTTCCACACAAACATGTCACTAATATTGGCATCTTAATATTTATTTTGCTAAAATCAAGCTAAACCATTCATGGTAGTGAGCAGGAAAGCCCCAGGTGGATAATTGTTTATTGATGAACCCACAAAACAGAGGGTTTCCAGTTCTCCAAGGTATTGCTCTTGTCCCAAGAATCTTGCAAGTTTCAGTAAACTTATATGTGCCTGGAAAACAATTCAAGGGACATCTTGTATTACACCAACACTGTTCAGCACCCTCAGGAGCACAGGAAGGTGACACCAGCCTCCAGAGATTGTGTAACTCAGGTGTAAAAGATATCACCCTTTTCCTGAGACCCGATATTACCCTTTCCTGGGTGTGTGATGTATGTGCATACTCCAGATGAGGTCTGGTGCACTCCTACTAATCGCCCATAAGCTTCTTGCAGGAGAGTGGAACAGGAGCACTGTATACTCAGCAGGATTCCCCTCACTGTGTGACACAAGCATGAGGACAGTGGGCACATTACATATCTCGCCTTTCTCCCAGGATGGACACAAGCCTAGAGAAGCAAACTGTCAGTTGGGTTTGTTGCTCTCTATTCCCCTCCACTGAGAAGCTTTTCAAAAGCCATTAAATTGGAAAAGATCATTCTGTGGTGGCCAGAAACAGTTAACTTATGAACTGTAGGTTTTGCTGGATGTGCTAAAATGAACTGTAGAGTCAGATTTAAGAATTTAAGAGCAGGATTGTAGGCCTTCCTGCATATAAGAGTCTGGGGAGCAGATGTCCATCAAATCCTGGAATTTGGAGAAAACTAAGCTAAAATGAAATGCTTGTAATTCTACTTCTGCTTTTTAAGTGCTGAATGTAGTACAAAACCCTGTTTCTGGTAAATAGCATGCCCCGAGAAATCATCATAGATGTAAATTACTGAAACCTTCCTCAGGCGCAGTCGACCGCAGATCAAGGAAACATGGCTAAAACTGAGGACCCACAGCACTGGGGAATGTGCACAGAGTGCAGGGGCAATTTTGCTCCACAGCTGCAACAAAAACTTTATGGTCTCTGCCTCTTTTGCAATGACACCAGTACAAATCTACATTAACTCAATGTCCTGACACAGGACAGAGATGGTCCAGAGTTTCTCTAGTCCCACTGAGAGCAAAATTTATGCCGTATATTTATTCCCAAAACACAGTATCACTTCTGGTTTCTGCCACCAGGAATCAGTGTTTGTGTGTCTTTCTGCAGCTCTGAATGACTTTATACACAATTATGCTTTGCATTAGGTTTTTAAAAAATGTTTTTAAAACTCATTAAAATTCCTGGTAGGATAGAAACACATTATTGTACCGCTTGGCAGGCATATATAAAGCTGAGATGTGCTTTCTGTGCCGCTGGTGCTTTGCTGGGTTTCACCAGGAGAGGGTAGAGTTTGGAAAGGACTCCTGGTAGCCTAGGCTCCCTATTGTGCTGAGAAACAGCGAAGGGAAAACAAGCACAAGTTTCTCCTCTGCATGCTTGCACCGACCGACTATGTGCAAGAGTCAGCAGATGAACTCTGGAAGACCTTAAAGTAAACAGAGAACGGAAAGAGAAACAAAATTCAAACGCAGTTTTCTAGGGAAATCTGTGGAATCGAAAGGAGAAGCTGTGGCAGTGTCTGTGGGCTCACCACACCGACTGTCGCTCTGAGAACTGTCACTCACTGCACGTTGCAATAATCAGAGCTCAGGATTTATTTCTCTGCCGTGAATACATATCACTTTTAGAGAGAGAATGGAACCTGAAAAGACTCTCGAGCACTGAACAGAGTGGTGAGTTTTACTAAATGGTTTTTTCTCTTTCCAGTCTGCTGGAGCTTTCTAACATCCTGCTTGCAGGCACAGCAGCCCGATGACTTGTCTTTTCCCTGCAGCTTGTTGCATACCTCACACGGCTTTTCCGACCGCAGGTTTCTATCTGTAACCTTTCTCGCCACGACTCCGGGTCAGTTTGATGACTTTTGTAGTAGAGCTGGCTCAGTGCTGATTTGCTTTCATGAGAGATTAAAACCACAAAGCTGTGAAACCAAATAAGGGGCTAAAAATCCAACAAAATCAAATACAACTAAAATGGCAGGTGACTCTATGTTTCCGGATGTGGAGACTGATGGATCAGAAAAAAGTGAAGAAATGGAGATTGTAGTCAATGTCGGTGGAGTAAGGCAGGTGTTCTACGGAGATAACCTGAATCAATACCCAGAAACACGGCTGGCAGAGCTGATCAATTGTTTATCTGGGGGATACGATAGCATATTCTCCCTCTGTGATGACTATGATCCTGGAAAGAGAGAGTTTTACTTTGACAGAGACCCAGATGCTTTCAGATGCATTATTGACGTATATTACTTTGGGGAAATTCATATGAAGAAGGGAATATGCCCCATATGTTTCAAGAATGAAATGGAATTTTGGAAAGTGGATCTGAAATTTCTGGATGACTGCTGCAAAACTCATCTAAGTGAAAAAAAGGAGGAACTGGAAGAAATAGCCCGAAGGGTGCAACTCATTCTGGATGACTTGGGAGTAGATGCCTCAGAAAGTCGCTGGAAAAGGTGCCAAAAATGTATCTGGAAATTTCTGGAGAAGCCAGAATCATCCTATCCAGCTAGAGTGGTTGCTGTTCTGTCCTTTCTGTTTATTTTGATCTCCTCTGTCGTGATGTGTGTCGGGACCATCCCAGATTTGCAGGTCGTAGATGCAGAGGGGAACCGTATGGAACACCCAACCCTGGACAGCATAGAGACAGCCTGCATAGGCTGGTTCACCATGGAGTATGTGCTGAGGCTGATCTCCTCTCCTAACAAACTCCACTTTGCTCTTTCTTTTATGAACATTGTTGATGTGCTAGCAATACTTCCTTTCTATGTCAGCCTGACCTTGACCCACCTAGGAGCCAAGCTGATGGAGCTGAGCAATGTTCAGCAGGCCGTCCAGGCACTGCGCATCATGAGGATTGCAAGGATTTTCAAGCTTGCACGGCACTCCTCAGGGCTCCAGACCCTAACCTATGCCCTGAAACGCAGCTTTAAGGAACTCGGGCTGCTCCTCATGTACTTAGCTGTTGGAATCTTTGTCTTTTCTGCCCTAGGTTATACCATGGAGCAAAGTCACCCTGAAACTTTGTTTAAAAGCATCCCTCAGTCATTTTGGTGGGCAATCATTACCATGACCACAGTTGGATATGGAGACATATATCCTAAAACAACACTAGGAAAACTGAATGCTGCCATCAGTTTTCTTTGCGGGGTGATAGCAATCGCCCTTCCCATCCACCCAATCATTAACAACTTTGTCAGGTATTATAACAAGCAGAGAGTTTTAGAAACAGCTGCCAAGCATGAATTGGAGCTGATGGAGCTAAACTCAGCCGAGGGGAAAGCCGCAGGCTCCAAAAGTGAACTAGAGGATCTTTCAAGCGAAGGCAAGGAGGGTCCTTTTTATAGCAGTCGGCTAAAAGTCTCCCACAGTGACACCTTTATTCATCTGCTGTCAGAAGAAAAACACTATAGGACCAGGCTTCAAAGCTGCAAATAAACTGTGAACTGTTGTCAAGGCTAAGCTACAGATCGGGACAACCTGGCAATCAACTATTGAAGAGAGCTGCAGTTCTGTCAGAGTTGGGAGGGAGCACTGCTTTGCTTTTCCAACATGAATATAAACTAACCCCATGGCATCTCCATCAACAGTTGGTAAGACTTTGCCATTATTATCCAAAATAAAATAGTAGGACTCCATTGAGATCAGACTGCTTATATTGAGTGTGTTCTGACAAAAGCCATTTGTAACCATTTCAGAGACTGAAAAGTCCTTCACGGTCGGTAAATGTTCAATGACCTGAATGTGCAGCATCACCACATCAGAACTCTGTACCTGTGACAATAAAGAGCAGCATCGCACAGATTGTGTCTTCCAGGCTCTCTTCAATGCCTTTGCATCTAGCGGAACTGCTCCTTAAAAAAATTAAAGCAGCCTCTCACTTGAATTTGATTCAGGTTTACAGCAAAATGTTACAAGCAGTTTCAGGCTAGAGATATTTAAAGTATCAGCATAAACCACGTGCAGAATATTAGAGTGAATAAATGGCTTTGTTTTTGTAAAATATAGTTTGGGGTCAACTTTTTGAATAGGTCTCTGTTCCTCTTTTCAGAAAAAATGTAATTTTCAATGAGACGTGAAGCTATATTTTGAGCAGAGATGCAGAAAAGAATCAATATATTTTAAGGAGCAAATTTAAAAATATTTGTTCTAGCTTTTAATTACAGCATGATTTATATATCAGGGATGTTTCAGGAAGGATTTATAATCAAGTAATTTAATTCATGGTATATTTAATTTACTATTAAAGGAAAGGAAGTTTATAGGGGAGTTAAATTGAGTGTTTCTAAAAAAGAAACTTTAGCTCTCTGAAAGTAAGTGTAGAGAAGTGTAGAGAAAGTTTCAACAAAAATAGTATAATGTTCATTTGATTTATAGTAAAAATATCTAGCTGAATAAGCATATTACTAGGTTATTTTTTAAAGCAGCACATCTCACCCCTACAATGACTGCATGGTTTTGTAAATGTTAGTTTACAGAGGTATTGGGCTCTAATCAGTATCTTATTAATTAATCAGAGTATTAATCAACACTAATGTGTAGGTACTATCTTTTCCAAAAGCAAGTGCCATCTACATAAGCCTAATTTGGCTATTGTAAAAACTGAATGTATGGGTCTGGTCTCTACCAGAGAAATTCATCGGAACAAGGAGTTATGTCAGTTTAAAGGAGAGAGGAGCACTGGCAGACAGATATGTTTACATACATTAAAAGTAGGGTGCCAGATGATTAAAGGGCTAGAGTAGCTGTCCTTATTTGTTCCCTTCTGTGCTGAGCAGCTCCTCGCCTAGGTGAAGAGCAGCAGCATGAGCCACGGCCACCCATGGGCACCTCATGCCAAATATCCCCTGCAGGTCCTTGGGTCTTTTCCTGGGATGTGGGCAACTGATGGGCCTTCGGCATCTACCCCACAGGAGCAGTGACTGGAGGGGCACAGAGCTGTGGGGTGGTTTTTTTTGCGCTCTCCTGGCACCTCCTTTGCCCTGTCCCCTAGTGAAGGAGCGTGTCTGCTGGTGGGAAGCACCCTGTCCTGCTGGGAGCAGGGAGCACTGGTAGTATTTAGGGACTGGGCAGGTGTGTGGTGAGGGGCAGCCACTCCACAGGAACACTACCTGCCCTGTACTTCTTCTGACATGGAAATCAGCCCCCAGCTCCCACAGGCTGAAGGCCTTTCCCAGCATTACCCCTCACACCTCAAATTGCTCACCTCCAGGGACATCTACTCTGCATCCCCATGCCCCAGCCCTGTGTCAGAACTAATGTCCTCTTCTCCCCTGTTACCCTGTCCTGCCTTACATACCTCCACCAAGTAAAATTCAAACAATCACTAAACCTTTCTGTACTTGAATCCTTCCAATTTGTCCCAAATTCTCTCCCACCTCAGACAAACAGCCAATTCAAATGACCTCTTCAGCCCAAGTATCCCTTCACCACCATCCTCCCCTCCACATCCTAGCTCTTAGCCTCTAGAACTGCTCTCTCAATCCATCTCCTCTGTTGAGACCTGTTCCTTGCTTGCCACAAGCCTCAGCTCCACTCCCTGGCTGCCTGGCCAGGACCATACCCAGCTCTCATCAAAGGGACAGGATCCTGCCCCTTGTATTGCATAAGACTTCCAGTCACAAGTATGGGCTGCAGCCATCAAAAGTCAACTCAGCTGGGATGCTGAGGGTGGGAAAACAGGAAAAATAACAAAGCTGTTTGAGTCCAGCCTTGTCTATCATCAAGAATGTTAAATGCTCCTGATTTCCCTCGTGATATGCAGAGAGTGGTGAGAGTGAATGAAGTTAGGAAAAGCATTTTCTTGAATGAGGAATGCAGTGTGTAAATGCTAAATAATATGGTTTAGCACCACAAGTGCTAAATCCTCACTGCCATGCTTTGTGATTTGTTTAACCTGACATGAAATAAAAAAGAAGCCTCTACTATCAGAAATATTTTTATGGGTCAGTTTCTCCAATGAGTTATGCCACTGAGCACTGGGTTCTGCCTATGCTGTGTCAGTGTGAAAAGAATTTTGAGACAACCTTGGTGGCACTTCAGCCCAGACTGGTCTCAAGCCAGGCTCCGTGTGGCTTGTTGCACTAGGGACCATATTTGTTAGATTTGTTACTGTAAGTTACGTGTTCTTAAAGGCTGTTGGTGGGAAGGGTGGATTCCTGCCTATTTGCCTTGCCCACGGTGGGGCGACCCTGCAGGAGCAAGAGGAGATGTGGGCAGTGATGGAAGGACAGGGCAGGCTGGCAGCCTGCAGCACGTGGTGGGACTGGAAAGGAACAGGGGGGTCTTACACAGATGGAAGAAAGCAAGAGGCTTTCTGGATTCCCAGGCGAGACACCTTTCACAGACCAGGAAACTACCATAAACCACCGGCTCTGAAATCAGAGCAGGAGAGAAGGCTCTACTCCTTAAAGGATAGAGTGAGACAGGGTATGTTTGTTTTCTATTTTTTTACACAACCCAGCAGAGCTGATTTTCTGTTATTACAAGTTAGTATAAAAAAAGAAAAGGATTTAAAAATCTAGAAGTCTTGGGGGTGGAAGGGGAGGGTTAGAGTAGCCCCTTCACAGACAGTAAGGGGCACCCTTCAAAGTCTCTGGAGTTCCCCACTATTAGACACAGGACTTTCTCTAATCCAAGTTAGGACAAGCTCTGAAGTCTTTCCAAAAGGGAAATGACACAACATTTGCTGCAGGTTTCATTTCTATGCTCTGGGTGAGGTGGGTGGTCACACGATGCACCCACCCAACCCACCAGCGACTTCCTCACATCCAGCTGTTCCTGAGCAATTTGCAGGCACTTTGGCTGAGTTTATACAATTAAATTACTTAATGTAAGGCCTTCCCAGTGAGACCATCTTCAGATACACCTGGGAAGCTCTGTAACACAGCTGTCTCTCAGGGGAGCTGTGTCCCTGGTATTTAATAACCTTCACCTGAGAACCAGGACTGGGGCAGCCTGCATATGTCCGAGTACAGAAAAATCTGCATAAATCCCATAGATGTCTCCTTACCTCTGCTGCACAAAGACTCTTCTTTGGACTTACAGGTGTATGAAGGAAAGGGGTCAACCTTCCTGAAAGGAACTGGGAGTTCTGGGAAGAAAATGTAGTAACCTTCTATGGAAGAGCAGAATTATAGAGAACAAAACCGAGCTACTATCATTTTAGTTGACCTCCCTTCTCATACAGAAGTTCCTCAGTTCACTGTGCAGGTAATTTCAGAGCACAAAGAGCAGATCAAACTATCCTCTTGAGAAGTTATTCTGTAGGACATTTGCCCTGGCTGCTTCTAGACAACTTTGAATCTTTAAAACAGCCTGTAATATACAGAGCTAAAACTTGAAGTAACAAACTTTTAGCTCCTAACTAACATCAACTTCAACTGTAAATTTAGGATTAGTCCAGGTTTGACATCAAATAGCTGCCAACAGAATCTGATTCAATTGCCTTGATTTAATAACACACCCAAGGGTACACTGGTGGTGATTGCTAAGCTCTAGGTAAAATGAAGCCTATTTCTAGCTTCCTGGACACCATAAAGAGTAGAGCTTAATAGAGTGGAAATTGCTTTCAGAAGTGTGGGAGACGGCTGGAGTATTTAGTGACACACAGCATTAGTTTCAAGAAAGTGACAGGCATTTAACACATCAGCTCACACCACACTCCCTGGCTGGTGTGTCGCAGCCACCTTGGCTTCGGAGAGAGCTTCATGTTCAGGCAGAAACAGCCATTGACAGCTAGGGTTTTATTGCTGAACTGACACATACATACAATTTGAAGACACTTAAAAATAAAAGAAAAATTTTCAGAAATGCTAGAATCCTACTATTTTCTGCTGTCATGCAGGAGAGATGCTCAGTCCTGCAGGTGTGGCACCTGCCACACAAGGTTAATTGAAATGGCCTCTCTAGTCTGTGCATGGATTGAGAGGAATGTGAACATGTATAGAGGCAGAAGGAGGTCTGAGGACCATGCAGGACAGCTCATCTGTCCCTGATTGTGCTGGGGGCATTCATGACGGAGGTCCTTTTCACAGCTGAAGTGATGCTGTTTCAGTAATCCTTTAGGCAGTTTTTTTTTTTTTTTTTGCCTAATGTACTATTTGAACGTATCTGATAAAAATGCTAAAGAGAGGAAACTAAAACTGTTTTCAGTCTCAGGTGTTCTCTCTGTACTGTTTTTTCAAATAACTACCCTTACGCTCACCAGAGACTGGATAAAATAGTGACAAACAGGTGTTTGTTGAAACAGAGCATTCAAATATCCGTAAAAGAAAGGGTTAAGGAATATGTTAGTAAATAACTATACTGAAAGACACAACCCCCCCACACACAACCCTCTTCCAGCCACATCTGCATTGCCAGATGTGCTAAAACAAATAGAGTGGTGTCCCCTGGGAATTATGTCAAGGCATAAATGTTTCCTCGCTCCTACCTGTCAACACAACCATCAGTCCCATATTCACTTGTAAACTTCACAATTCCTTACTCTCACAGGTAGAATGGTTACTGGGCACACACACTTGCTACCCAACCAGAT
>NW_020956112.1:243798-245653 GCF_003031625.1 Empidonax traillii
CCAGATGTGCTAAAACAAATAGAGTGGTGTCCCCTGGGAATTATGTCAAGGCATAAATGTTTCCTCGCTCCTACCTGTCAACACAACCATCAGTCCCATATTCACTTGTAAACTTCACAATTCCTTACTCTCACAGGTAGAATGGTTACTGGGCACACACACTTGCTACCCAACCAGATTTCTGAGGATATGGCTCACTCTCCATTCAAATACTACTGCATTTTCCCTGTGCTGTTTATTTGGGAATATCAACATTTCCTTCCATACCAACTTCCAGAAGACACTTTCCCTCTGAGACGGATGGTCCTTAATGATGTGAATAATAAGTTCTGCACTGCCTGGTGTAAATCAAACTTCACTGAGAGTTGCAGCAACAAAACACTAGTGTAAAAGCCAACTCAGGGCAACGTGTATAAAATACTCTTGCTTCAGCTGTAGATATCCCACTAAAACTGAAACTGGTTTCTCTTCCTGCAATGTACCACATTAGGCTTGAATTTAGTGGGAGCTTTGCCTGTCTTAGGAATACTGGGGGGAACGATGCAGCCAAGAGAGCCTGGCTAATGCACCAGGATGGCTCCTGTAAATCACTAAGAGGAAAGTGAAAATGATGGAAAAGTCTGAGAGCTCCAGGAGAAGCTGTGCCATTTAATTGATTCTTTTCTCTTCTTACTTTCATATGTAGATGAGAAAGCTGCCAGTGTCTTAAAGCTGCTTTTTGTCTTGCCATGTAAGGGGAACCTTGAATATTTTTTTAACTTGCTGAGAATCAAGTACTGCTAAATCATCCTGGTCAGTTAAACATAAACAACAGAAGCAGAAAGCAAGAGAAATTTTAAGAGGAGTCTAAGCAGAGGAGACTCTTTTAAAAGTAAAGTCTCAAAATGGAAAGGAAGATTGAATGTTATGCTGTATATGCCTACAAAAATCCTATTATTTTCAGTGCATCATTATACTGATTTCAGTGATAATGAGGCACACAAATGATGACCCTAGTGCTTTGCTTCTGATTTAAACATGAAATGTCGTGATTCTCTATTCTATAAGGAAGTAACCTGTACATTCCAAGACAGTTAGACATCTTAACAAGTGAAAATGATCTGTATTGATTAGAGTCTGTGCTGGAGCTCATAAGTTCTGTGTTAGGGTTAACAAAGTCATGGAAACTCAGGCAAGCAGTCACTGGACAAAGGCAGCAAATTGCTCGGCACTGTGAAGGGACGTTTTAGTAAACCTTCTGTCACCCTCAGGCTGTTTTGCTGTGCAGGAGACAAACTGCAGCTTCAATTACTATAAGAGCATTACAGAGAAATTTTTTATCACTACGATGCACTCCACTAATCCCACACAATGTTTCCACTGCGTTACTGTTATCAGCTTTACAAAGTCAGTGTTTTCCAGGCTTACTAACATAGTAAGATATGGCTATTTTACACAATATCCAGAACATGAAGCAGCTGTAGCTAGCTATTGGTCACTATTGATTTTTTTTTTTATTATTGTCACTTTTACAGCAAAAACGATACACCGCAAATGCTCTTTACCATATTCACGTAAATGATGTATTCATTGTCATACTTTGATTTTAACTTCCCATAACTCTGAAGTCTCTGCTTGTCCATTATCAACCAGTGAAGAATTAACCCTTCTGACTTAAATAAATGGCCAGTCTCTTCGCGAACGAAGAACCGGGGAAGGTCTTTCCACCTTCCAGCCTGCGCATTGGATTTTTTAGGTGAGACACAGTGTGCGCGGAACTGAGCCCACCCTTTAATCCTGAGGTTCATCTGCCGGGGCCAAGCACGCTTGGACGGTGGCAGCGAGGTCCTCAGGACGTAGATGGATTGCCTTATGG
>NW_020956113.1:0-6410 GCF_003031625.1 Empidonax traillii
GGGGGGGGGGGACAGGGGGGTCACTCCTGGGGAGGGTGGCACAAGTGACGCGCACCTGGGGGGGGCTCCCTGTTTCCCACCCTGCGGGGACACAGGCACAGGATGGGCCGGGTTGGAATCACAGAGTTCCGGGATGGATCAGGTTGGAATCACAGAAGGGGTCAGGTTGAAATCCTAGGGTGATGCCGGGACAGGTCAGGTTGGAATCAGAGAATGCCAGGATAGGTCAGGTTGGAATCATAGAACGCATCAGGTTGGAGTCTCAGGATGGATCAGAGTAGAATCCCAGGATGGGTCAGGTCGGAATCCCAGGATGGGTCAGGTCGGAATCCCAGGATGGGTCAGGTCGGAATCCCAGGGTGGGTCAGGTTGGAATCCCACGATGGGTAAGGTTGCAATCTCAGGATGGATCAGACTGGAATCCCAGAATCCCAGGACGGGTCAGGTTGGAATCCCAGGACGGGTCAGGTTGGAATCCCACGATGGGTCAGGTTGGAATCCCAGGATGGGTCAGGTTGGAATCCCACGATGGGTCAGGTTGGAATCCCAGGATGGGTCAGGTTGGAAAGGACCACCCTGGGTCCCTGGTGTCCCCTCCCTGCTCCAGCCAGGCCATCCCAGAGCTGGATGGGATAACATCCCATGGCACAGGGCTGTGTCCAGGCGGTTCTGGGATATCCCCAGTGAGGGATTCCACCCCCTCTCTGTGCAGCCTGTTCAGTGCTCAGTCACTGCCCAGGGAAGTTCTTCCTCCTGTGCAGGTGGAACTCCCTGGCCATCAGTTCCTGCCCATCCTCCTGTGCCGTTGCTGGGCCCCCCCAGCAGAGCCTGGTCCATCCTCTGCCCCTCCTGCAGCCCCTGACACACCCTGGGGGAAATCTTCCTCTGGAGACATTCCAAACCCACCTGCACACATTCCTGTGTCAGCTACTCTGGGTGCCCCTGGTTGCAGTGGATGATCTCCAGAGGTCTCTTCCAACCCCAACTATCCTGGGATTCTGCAGGGAGCTGAGGGGAGCAGGACTCCCCACCATTCCCGCTCTAAAGAACCCCCACCACAGCCACCAGCAGCGAGGGGCTGTCTGTGACGGTGGCACTGGGGTGGCAGGTCCCTCTGAAAGGACAAGAAAATGTGGTAACGCTTTGGGAAGGGACAGAGGAGATTTCTAGGGAACACTGTTATCCCTGGAATTACCTGGGCAGCACCAGAGACTCGGGAAACAGGAGCTGTCACTGCCTGTGCTGGGATTTGAGGGCGTGAGCTGAGGAGGTCGAATGTTGTGTGCAGAACGTTCCAACTTTTTTGGTGGCTTGTGGTGTCTTTGTGTGACTCCCAACCCCAGGGAGTCTTCTGGGAGAAGAAAAATAAGGGGAAAAACTGTTGTTAGACTGAAAGGGAGCAGGATTAGGTGAGAGATTAGGGAGAAGTTCCACCCTGTGGGGATGCGAAGGCTGGAGCCCCTCTGCTCTGGAGCCAGGCTGGGAGAGCTGGGGGATCACCTGGAGAAGAGAAGGATCCAGGGAGAGCTGGAGAGGGACTGGGGACAAGGCATGGAGGGACAGGACACAGGGAATGGCTTCCCACTGCCAGAGGGCAGGGACGGATGGGATATTGGGAAGGAATTGCTGGCTGGGAGGGTGGGCAGGCCCTGGCACAGGTTGGGCAGAGAAGCTGTGGCTGCCCCTGGATCCCTGGAAGTGTCCAAGGCCAGGCTGGACGGGGTTTGGAGCAACCTGGGCTGGTGGAAGGTGTCCCTGCCCAGGGCTCAAAGATGTCCCTTCCAACCCAAACAACTCTGGGATTCCATGGACAAAAAGAAGTGTTGTTTTCTTTCCTGCCCAGCCTGTTCCTCAGAGGAAGATGCTGCCCAGGATGATCTCGAGGTGCTCTCAGAGCTGGTGCTTCTGCTGGAATAGGAAGCTCTGGATGGGTTTTGGTAAATTAAAGAAAATAGGAAAGTGTGACTGTACCAAGTACTAGGACAGCACCAGGATTTGGGTTTTCAGGAAAAGAGCCTGGGATGGTTGTCAGGGTAGAAGCAATTCCTTGTACTTGGACATCAAGAGCAGAGGACACTTCACCTGCTGGACTCTGTGCCTCAGGGTGACCTGTGTTAATCCTGTATGGAAAAACACGTGGAAGTAGCTGTATCCCTAAATTCCATGGGTTTTTCTGTGTGAAACCATAGGGTGAAAGATGATGGGGAGGGGGATTCCTTTTCCATTGGGATGCTGGCCTTGAACTTTGGATTGTTTGGTTCATGCTCTTGAGCTCTGGAGGACAGGGAAGGGTGACCCACCTTGGGGGCTGGTTCTCAGGGTCAGTGTAAATAATGTGCCACATTTCTGTGTTCCTCCTGGTGGTTTCATGCTGCTTTTCCCTGATTTTTGCTCTCTTCCAGATGGGACACCCGGGGATGCCCCACTACCCCCCCATGGGGATGCACCCCATGGGGCAGAGACCCCCCAACATGCCTCCTGTTCCCCACGGGATGATGCCCCAGATGATGCCCCCCATGGGGGGACCCCCAATGGGGCAGGTAAGGCACAGCCACATTCCTTCCTTCCTTCCCAGAATCATTCCAGGGGATCCCACAAGTCTCCCCAGCAGCTGGGGAATGGAAGGGTCAGTAATTCGGGGGATTTGATCCCGTCCCTGCAGAAACTCTTGTCGTGGGTAGCAGGTGGGATGCACCTCTGTGTAAGTTACTGTAAATAGATAAAACCCACAATTTGGGTTTTGTTAAAGTTGGGGGTTTTTTTGTAGTTTTCTGCAGCTTTTGAAGAAGTAAAATTAAAATGAAATTGGCTTACATACTAGAAACAGAGAGTTGTGGTGCTTCTCACAGGTAGAACTTCGTGGTTCTTCCATTCTCTAATTCTTACAGATGAAAATTATAGCAAGGCAAGAAATAATCATATATTGAATTTTGGCCAAATTCCCGATTGAATCCTAATCCTTAATATAACAAGTATTATAATGGTAATAAATATAATAATCTAGTGATACTCCTTGGGATGGTGGATACAGAAGTGGAGACTAAATGTCACCAAGCAGAGCAGAGAGAGGTTGGCAGGAAAATCCTGTGGGAATCTTTCCCAACCTTTATTTTTCCTGCTTTCCCTTGGGGTTTCAGTAACTGCTCATTAACACATCACACATTATTTGATATTGTTTTTATGTAATTCAAATTGTCTTTATTGATGTTTCATACCAAACTTCAGGATCTGTGGGCATTCCTAATATGAATATTCCTGTTTTATTTTGGAGTGTGTGCCATGTTATTTATTCCCAATATGAATATTCCTGTTTTGTGTTGGAATCTGTAGACATTCCTAATAAGAATATTCCTATTTTATTTTGAAGCCTGAGGACATTCCTAATAAGAATATTCCTGGGGTTTTTTTGAGTCTGTGGACATGTTATTCCCAATATGAACATTCCTATTTTGTGGGAATGTGGTGAAAGGAATCAGAATCCTCCAAACCTACTTTTGTTGCCTAAAAGGCTTGTTTGGTTGTTGTGGTTTTAATTTATTTTTTTTTAATTAAAAACTAACATCACATAATGGCTTTAAAATAAAACTAACAGACTCTTTGTACTTTATGCTGAAATGTCACCCAGTGTATCCCAAATTGTTTAATCGCAGATGCCTGGGATGATGCAGTCGGTGATGCCTGGAATGATGATGTCCCACATGTCCCAGGCTGCCATGCAGCCCACGGTTCCTGTGAGTTTAACTTCTCTTCCCTCGTTTTTTAAAGCTTTTCCACTTCTCAAAAGGCCTCTGCTGGTGCTCAGGCTTTGTTTTCTTGGCGTGGACATAAAGAATTTGAAGTGAAAGATCTGTAAATAAAATCTTCCTAGACGTTGTTTAAAAACAATTTAAATGTTGAATAGATTTTAGTCTCTTGTAAGTGGATTTTTTTGGCAAAAGTTCCTGAAATTCAGCACATTGAGCAGCAAAGTTTGCTGAAATTCCTGGAATTCAAAGGAATAAAGAAGATATTTGGGTGGAAATGGTGAAGTCCAAGTGAAGTGTCTGAAGTGAAAAGTAAATTTCTTTCCTCTGAACGTAATTTTTAATTCAAATTATCTTCAGGAAATCCATTTAAAACCAGTTGCAGCCACTTAAATTTAGAAAGGAATTATTTTACATTTTCTTCCCATGCAGATTTTTGTATCCCTGGAGCGCAGACCTTTGCTCCCCCTTTTGTGGGTTATTTTAACACTTAAATTGGTTAATAATCCACTTGGTTTTTTTTCTCAGTAAGAGTTTGTTGAAAGAGAGATTTAATTAATCTACTGAATATTTTTGTGCGACCAGAGGTAACTGTGTCATCCAGAGGATTTAGGGAATTAAAATCCAGAAGATTAAAAGTTGGAAGTTCACGAAGACACGAAGTTCCTGCAAAACAAATAAAGTCAGGAGTGGGATGTAACATCCCCTGGATCAGCACCAAAATTACCCTGATTTTCAATTTTAATGGGTCACTTTACATATTTTGCAAAGAGGGCAAATCATTTGAATTTATAATACTGGACTAGGAGTAAATATTGATGGAATTAATCCTGGATATGTGGGATTTAGGAAGAAAAGGGCATGAGTTTGCCACTTCCTCATGGAAATAATTATGGAGGAGTAAAACAATCCTGTCAATGGCCACCTTTG
The DNA here is from genome assembly GCF_003031625.1 of Empidonax traillii. Taxonomy (NCBI): domain Eukaryota; kingdom Metazoa; phylum Chordata; class Aves; order Passeriformes; family Tyrannidae; genus Empidonax; species Empidonax traillii. The sequence continues at coordinate 4,674 of NW_020956113.1, forward strand.
CAGCCCTTGGTGAACTTTCAGTGCAGCTCCTAAAAATGACCATTTTTGCTCTTAATTCCATTAGAACGGAAGTTGGGAAGGGAATGTTGGAAGGATCCCTTGTGGAGACACAGATTGCACTGGGGTTACCTGGCACTTCTGTGCTCCTGGACATGTCTGACACACAGAAAGCACTTAAAGGGTGTTGAGAATCCCCCTGGTTTAGTCCTGTTGGATAAAATCCAGCACAATGCATCCAGTGGGATTTATTTTCAATTTTTAACCAATTTTTCGTTGTTTCTTGAGGAGTATTGAAATGAAATAAGCCTGGAGTGAAAATAAACCCTGGCTAAAGCCAAATCCACAAGCTCTGCTTTAGCCTGCAGGGAAAGATATTGGGAAAACTCCTGGAATTCTGATCCTCTTTTTCCTCAGTTTGAAAGAATTCCAAGAAGAGCATCTGGAAGAGCTCCAGACTCATCAAGGCACCACTAATACACCCCAAGGCTTCTGGCACGGAATGACCCCAGGGAGCTCCTCACCACGTCCCTGATTACTTATTTAAGGAGCAGGGATCCCTGTTTAAGGAATTAAAGGAGCATTTTGTGGCAGGAAGCACTAGTTTGGGTGGATATATACTGTATTTCTCGGTGATTTAATCCCAGTTGCACTCAGTAATGACGTGTCTGTTGGTTGTTTCTGCAGCCAGGGGTGAACAGTATGGATGCACAAGTAGGTGAGTATCAAAAACTCTTTATGACTTCAAATATTTGACCAAAATTAGTTGAAATATTAAAAAAAAGAAACACAACAGTTTGTAAATTTAATTTAGCATTTCAGTGACTGAGCTCTTCATTGCTTCCCAGGACATCATTTTCTCTCACACATGAATTAATATACAGAAAATGAAGCAGCCAAACCCTTTCTAATTTTTTATGCTTATTTTTCAGGTGTAACCCCTCCTGGAACTCAGGTATGGGAGAAGGCCAATCCCAGAAGGTTGGAATGGTTTAGAGGTTTCAGAGAACACCCTGGGTCCTCTTTTTCCTCCCAGACAAAGCTTTTTTTTTTTTTTTCTTGCTTATTTGACTGTCAGTGTGTAATTAATGCAGATGGTTCCGTTAGGGGGGGTTTCTGTTATATCTTTGATTTCTGAGCATTGGAGTCTGTTTGTTTTAGTTCTCCTAGGAACAAACCCCTTCCCTTCCCTGCCTTTTCTCCCTCCTTTCCTCCTTCCAGGTTTTTCACTGTTGCCTGAAATCTGAGGCCCTTGTCCCAGCTTAGTCATTAAATATAGATGATAACAAGTGTGATTTGGGCTGCTGAGCACTTGATAAATTCAGGTGAAAACCAGCAAATATCCAGGATTTTCAGGGCTCTTTTTGTTTCATTCCCAGACAACCCATCCCGTGGTGTCCACGGTCCAGCAAACAGCCACCACCACCAGCTCTGCCAGCGAGGATCACTCCAAGCAGGTTTGGCTGCTTCCCATTTGTGTTCCCCCTTTCTCCTGCCTTCTGACACCACCCTGCTCACCAATCCTTTGTTCATTATTCCTGGCATCTCCTGATTTTCCTAGAAATCCACGTGGACAGAGCACAAATCTCCCGATGGAAGAACTTATTACTACAACACCGAGACGAAGCAGTCGACGTGGGAGAAGCCAGATGATCTCAAAACACCTGCTGAGGTGACTTCAGATCAGATTATGGGATTACAATGACTGTCCTGGGTGGTGGGGTGGGAACACAAGGATTT
>NW_020956113.1:6654-23126 GCF_003031625.1 Empidonax traillii
AAATCCACGTGGACAGAGCACAAATCTCCCGATGGAAGAACTTATTACTACAACACCGAGACGAAGCAGTCGACGTGGGAGAAGCCAGATGATCTCAAAACACCTGCTGAGGTGACTTCAGATCAGATTATGGGATTACAATGACTGTCCTGGGTGGTGGGGTGGGAACACAAGGATTTCTGAGCATCCCTTAGGGGATGGCTCTGCCAAGGGATTCACTTCCCAGCGGGAGCAAACCCTTGGAAGAAGAGATGTTGCCAAAATGTTTGTGTCCTGCTCCTTATGCTGGTGTTACACAGTAGAAAAAACTCTTCATTTTTCCTCATTTGTAGATAATCTTTTCTTATTAAAAATGTTATTCTTTGTTATTTAGATAAGTAATGTAGAATCCCAGGATGGTTTGGGGGGGAAGGGACCTTAAAGTTCACCTCATTCCACCCCCTGCCCTGGGCAGGGACACCTTCCACTATCCCAGGGTGCTCCAACCTGGCCTTGGACACTTCCAGGGATCCAGGGGCAGCCACAGCTTCTCTGGGCAACCTGTGCCAGGGCCTGCCCACCCTCCCAGCCAGCAATTCCTTCCCAATATCCCATCTCTCCCTGCCCTCTGGCAGTTTAAAGCCATCACCCCTTGTCCTGTCACTCTGCCCATATAAAAAGTCCCTCTCCCTCCTTTTTCTAAGCTGTTTATTTGATTTCTGGTTTTGCTTTCTCTCCATTAGCAACTGCTGTCCAAGTGTCCCTGGAAAGAGTATAAATCAGACTCTGGGAAGCCTTACTATTACAATTCCCAAACCAAGGAATCCCGCTGGGCCAAACCCAAAGAGCTGGAGGATCTTGAAGGTAAAGTTACCAAAACAAAAAGGTGTCCAAGCACAGCAGTCACACCTCAGTTAGTGACTTCTTTACTGAAATAAACTGTTTGGAGTAGAGTTAATGCATCTGAGATGTCTGTGGAGCAATTAAATATATAAATATCTAAGTGTGTGTATATATATATATTTACTTATATATTTAGATATTTATATGTATAAAAGTAAAGCTCTATTCAGGTATCATTTTGGCTTTAATTTTGATCAGTAATTATTTTGAGAAACTCAAGTGGCAAAAATATTGGCATTTTTTATAGATATAAGTAATATATAGATATATTAATATATAGGTAATATATTGTCTTTCTGTGTATATATATATATATATATATATATATATATATATATATATATATATAAAAGCAGTGACTCGTTTTATACAAATGTCATATGATGCTCCCATTTTTCACTGTTACCATGGTTTTATTTGGGATTGTAAGGGGATAAAATAACTGCAGAATCAACTGAGAAAGAAATAAGTGTTTAAAAAAGAATTAACAGCAGTGATTTAGGTAGTTCCTTCTGGGTTTTTTTATTCTGTTTGATAGTCCTGATTTTCTGTTCATTGAAGTCCTCTTTTAAAGTTGAAATAGTGATTTTAAACCAGGAAGTTTTTCTTCATATGCCCTAATTTTTCTTGAATGGGTTTGGTTGAGTCTGAATGGATTTCACTCTTTAAAGGGCACAAATAATCAAATTGTCGATAATAACAAAAATAATTTAAAGCTGTGCTTTATTAAATCAGTAATTATCTTGCAGGACATTTTTATCATGTGCATATAAATTATTTCCAAGCTATATTTTAATTGCTTTTCCCTTTTCTCCTCCAGCAATGATTAAAGCTGAAGAAAACAGGTATGTTTTTAATATTGTGCTACAGAGGTTTTTGCCTGTTGCTTGCAGATGGACTCTCCTCTTGAAATCTTCAAACATTCTCCTTGCAACTTTTCACTCCAATACATATAAATAATATATAAATTTTGTACATAAATAATGCATGTTTAACCTCAAATAATGCATTCTGGGTGTCTATGACTGAGATTGAACCCTTCTCTGAGAACCTTGAGCCCTTTTTTCAGAGCCTTAAAAACCTTTTCTGAGAGCCTTGAACCCTTTTCTGAGGGCTTTTAACCCGTTCCTGAGAGCCTTGAACCCTTTTCTTAGGGCTCTGAACCCTTTTCTGAGAACCTTTAACCCTTTTTTCAGAGCCTTTAAAACCCTTTTCTGAGAGCCTTTAACCCTTTACTGAGGGCCTTTGAAACCCTTTTCTGAGAGCCTTTAAAACCCTTTTCTGAGAGCCTTTAACCCTTTTCTGAGAGCTTTAAAACCCATTTTCTGAGAACCTTTAAAACCCTTTTCTGAGAGCCTTTGAAACCCTTTTCTGAGAGCCTTTAACCCTTTTCTGAGGGCCTTAAAAACTCTTCTCTGAGGGCTTTTAACCCATTCCCGAGAGCCTTTAAAATCCTTTTCTGAGGGCCTTGAACCCTTTTCCAAGAGCCTTTATCTCACCCTAACCCTCTGATTTCCCCCTTGCTTCCCTTCCTTAGCTTAGTCAAACCGTGAGTGTCCCCTGCCTGGGAGGGTGGTGGGTGACAGTGGCTGTTTTTGTCCCCCCAGCACCAAGCCCGAGGACTCCGGTGCAGCCACGGCAGCTCCGGCCGCAGCCACGGACACGGCGAGCGGAGCCAGCGCCGCCCCCGCGGCCGAAACCGCCCCCACGGCCACGGCCGCTCCTGCTGGAGCCGCTCCAGAGGGGGAAACTGCTCCAGCTGCTGCCGGGGGGGATGCTGAGGGGGCTGGGACAGCCCAGGCCGAGGAGCAGGGACAGGGAAGCGCTGCCCCCGGAGCGCAGGAGGGGACGGGGGACACGGCCACCGGCACCGAGGACGCGGCCAAGCAGGAGGCAGCGGGAGAGTGAGTGGGGCTGTGGCACGGGGGGCATGGTGGGAGCTCCAGGGAAGTGGGTTCAGCTTGGATAGGAGGGAGAAATCCTTCCCTGGGAGGGTGGGCAGGCCCTGGCACAGGTTGCCCAGAGAAGCTGTGGCTGCCCCTGGATCCCTGGAAGTGTCCAAAGCCAGGGCTTGGAGCAGCCTGGGCTGGTGGAAGGTGTTGGAACAAGATGACCTTTAAGTTCCCTTCCAGCCCAAACCACTGCATGATGAGTTATGAAGCCACATGGCTTTGCTGCAGTTTTGTTTCTCCTGGGAACTGGTTTACCCTCAGCTGAGGATCACCAGGCTCCTTAACATGAGCGTGAGTCACTGGCACTGCAGAATAATAATGTGTAAGAAAGAGGGGAAGTTATTTACTAAATGTATTTTTAGAAAATTAACTCCCCTGGCCTGCCCTCTCCCAGAGTTCTTAAACCCTCCAGAGCACCAGTGACATGAACATTCCATAAACTTTTCAACAGCTGTAAGAATTTCCCATTGCATACTTACCCATTGTGATCCTTTTCCATAGATCTGTGCACCTGGTTATCAGTAGAAGAAAATTTAACACTAAATAGATGTTCACCTGTTCCAGCAGAAGTGGAACCCTTTCTTAATTAATAATGAAGAATTGATTATGTGGGGAATTACGGCTTATGATTTTTATCATTCAGCCAAAAAAAAAGAAATGCTGAGGGGGGCTGGCAGACAGCAGGAGATAATTAAGGACAAGGAGGCACATTTTTAGGCGTATGTAATATATGAATATTCCTGCTGAATTCCAGCATTATATTTTTATTAATCATTTCTAGATACCTTGAGCAGGCAGCCAGTTGCATCAGGGAAATATTGTTCTGGAATAATTTGCTTTTTTTTGATGAGCTCTATGTGGTGCCTGTGGGGAAAAGCCACGTCCAAACTGGATTTATCAGTGTTTGACTTTGAGCTGCTGTTTTAAAAAGCTCATTCTATGTGGTAATAGTCATTTAGGACTCTTCAGTGGTTCTGACTTAATAAATAAGACTTAAATAATAAAATGACCTTTTGTTTCTAGTGCTGCTGCAAAGAAGGAGGACGACGATGCCCAACCAGTGAAAAAAACCTACACCTGGAACACAAAGGAAGAGGCAAAACAAGCATTTAAAGAGCTGTTAAAAGAAAAGGTATTTGGGGCAATTCTTAATGTTTTATTGAGCTACAAACCCTGCCTTTGCCAGGTTTTTTTTTTTTTTTTTTTTTTTTTACCTAAGGCCTGTGTTTTAAGGAATTTCGTAGTGGAATGTTGATTCCAAAGGTGATTAATCCATGATTTCTTGCCTTCCCAGCGAGTCCCATCCAATGCTTCTTGGGAGCAAGCGATGAAAATGATCATCAATGATCCCAGATACAGGTACTGCACAGCTCTTTCCTCCTCCAGTCCTCCACAGACACCGCTTCAGGCAGTTGGGCAATCAAAAGTTAGGGATATTGGTGCCTTTGTTCCTTCCCTACATAAAGAAATGCAAGTCCTGGGCTGAACTTTTCCTTTGGGAAAGATGTGGTAGTTGGTGTTTTCTGCTCTTTATATCCATTTTTTTGGAATAAAAGTACACGTTCGTAGTGATGGAGCTGAAGACTCTCTAGGTTACTTTGGAAATGAGTGGCTGCTACAAACACTGGCAGATAAGTGGATGATAACTGTGATTAGAATATTATTTTAATGTGAAATGTGTAAATGCAGCACAATAGTAACTCGTGTTTTATTGTTAACTGCTTTTATTAATTAGAAAGTGCTGCTTTTTTAAATGATCTTCCACTAATCCTGAGGGAGTGATGGCGGTGACTGGACACTTAGATTATGTTTAATTTTGTCTCAGAATCTGGACTGTTCAGATCTGCTGCCTTTTGGTTCTTTGGGTTTGTTTTTCTTTATCTAAATGACATGATTCTTCTCTTTCTCTCTGCCCTGAAGTGCTCTGGCAAAACTAAGTGAGAAGAAGCAAGCTTTTAATGCCTACAAAGTTCAGACAGAAAAGGAGGAGAAAGAAGAGGCGAGATCCAAGTACAAAGAAGCCAAAGAATCCTTCCAGCGCTTCCTGGAGAACCACGAGAAGATGACATCCACCACCAGATACAAGTAAGGGGTGCTGGCACAGGATGAGAGTCCTGCTGGCAGGAGAGGATGGGCCGTGGCATCAGCTTTAATTTTAAACTCTTCCCCTGGGTTTATAAAAGAGAAAAAAGGTGTCACAGAAGTAAAATCCCAAGGGGGAAAATCAGGGACACGTCCCACAAAAGTGTTCCTGCTCCTAACAGTTTATTGACGTAGTGGGGTGATGGGATGGAGTAATAAATGTTGGGGTGCTTTGCCTTGGCACAGAAAAGCTGAGCAGATGTTTGGGGAGATGGAAGTGTGGAACGCCATCTCCGAGCGGGATCGGCTGGAGATCTATGAGGATGTCTTGTTCTTCCTGTCCAAGAAGGAGAAGGTAACTTCCCTCTTCATTTATCTCATTATCCCTACATTAATTTAAACCTCTCAAGTTCACCAGATGAACCCCTGGTTTGAGGGTTGTGGCAGACAAAGAGCAGTTTCTCTGAAAGGTCTTTGTTTTTATGGAGAGCAATTCCTGCTGGCTTTGCCAGATGTTTAATATTTGGGATGATTTGAATAAATTAAAAGGTTATTTATATTTCTGAGCTGCTCTGAATCACTGAAACAATAATAACATGTAAAAATTGTGTCGGTCCAAGGCAGGGTTGGATGAGGCCAGTGGAAGGTGTCCCTGCCCATGGGACTGGATGGGCTTTAAGGTCCCTCCCAACCCAAACCACTCTGGAATTCTCTGTAAATAAAAGCTGAATTCTGAGTTTTCCTGGAGCAAACTTGGTGCCGTGTCTTTCTGTCCACACAGCCTCGGATTTCCCACCCTGATCCCCGTGTTTTCTCCTCAGGAACAAGCCAAGCAGTTACGGAAGAGGAACTGGGAGGCCCTGAAGAACATCCTGGATAACATGGCCAACGTCACCTACTGCACCACGTGGTCGGAGGCCCAGCAGTACCTGATGGACAACCCCACGTTTGCAGAGGATGAGGAGCTGCAGAGTGAGTCCACAGGCTGGGGGATCCCTCTGGGAGAGGGAACGGGAAGAAATCACCCGATCGTTGCCCTTATCGTTCCGTTCTCTTGCCAGACATGGACAAGGAGGATGCCCTGATCTGCTTTGAGGAACATATCCGGGCCTTGGAAAAAGAGGAGGAAGAGGAAAAGCAGAAAAGTTTGCTGAGAGAAAGGAGGAGGCAGAGGAAAAACAGGGAATCCTTCCAGGTGAGTGGGATTTATTTAGGATTCTGTCCTAAATATGTCATATGTGTTTTTTTTTTTTTTTTTTATTTCTAAGGGTGTTTTTGTGCCTCAGGTGTGAGGTTTGGTAGCATTTTCGCTGCTCTGGAATGCACCTGCTTGCCAGGAAGCTCCAAGAGTTGGGGAAAATAAGAGGAAATAGATGAGGATGGAGAAGGAAGTGCAACTGGAATGTAGTAAAATAGTGGAGTAGGGTGGGAAGAAACAATAAAAAATGTGATTTTTCAGCTGTATTTGAGCAAAAGTGGAATTCCAGTTATCAGGGTGAGCCATCCCAGCTGATAAACAAGGAAATGTGTGGGGAGTGGTGGGAAATTGCCTGTTTTGGTTGTTTTTGGCAGCTGTTCCTGGACGAGCTGCACGAGCACGGGCAGTTGCATTCCATGTCCTCCTGGATGGAGCTGTACCCAGCCATCAGCTCTGACATCAGATTCACCAGCATGCTGGGCCAGCCTGGTAAGAGGAGGGGTTTGGGGCTTTTGAAATAACTAAAAAACAGCTTAATTTTTTTTTTTTTTTTTAAATCTTAAAATCTAAAAAAAAAAAAAGCCTTGGAAAAAAAATGGAGGAAAAATAATAAAAACACACCTGAAAAGATATTAAATTGAAAGCAAAATGAAAAAAATAAACAAGCCTAGATGTCTTCAAAATATACTTAAAACATTTTAGAAAATGATACGTAAATGACTGAAGAGATTTAAATAAATATCTGAGAAACTGAAAAAAATCTAAAGAAAACAAAAAAAAAGTAAGAAAATCTAAACGTTTCTTTAGAAACCTAATATCTAAAAAATATAAAGAATCCAAAATAAATCAAAACCATCTGAGAACTCCCTGAGGAGTGCAGATGTTTGCTCAGAGCCGCCCTGTGACTTCTCCAACCCTCCCCTCAGGATCCACAGCCCTGGACCTGTTCAAGTTCTACGTGGAGGACCTCAAAGCTCGTTACCACGATGAGAAGAAGATCATCAAAGACATCCTAAAGGTGAGGAAATCCCAGCATTTGGTTCCTTTGGATACCAAATCCACCCTTGGAGGGAACCTTTTGGTGCTGGGAGCTGGGATTTCACAGCAGCACTGATGGAATTCCTGACTCCCTTTCCTTCCAGGATAAAGGATTTGTGGTGGAGGTGAACACTTCCTTTGAGGATTTTGTCACAGTCATCAGCTCCACCAAAAGAGCCACCACTTTGGATGCAGGAAATATCAAACTGGCTTTCAACAGCGTAAGTGTTCATGGATACCAGAATTATAATGGAGATTGATATGGATCAGTAATTATACTGTATATTTTAATATGCATTATTAATAGTTTGAAGACTTAGGGTATGAAATCTCCTGCTAAACAAGAATTAACGTTTATTTTAGGGTAAGAAATCTCATGTCCAAACAAGAATTAACATTTATTTTCACTGTATTGCTCTGCCTGCTTCTATGAGAATTTGGGGAGATGCTTATACTGAGTTATGGCAGAGGTGGATCTTAATTCAAACCATCACCATTCCAACTTAGGGAGTTCTGGGGTAGGAACTGAGTCAGGTTCCCTCATTTACACATAACTGATCTCACGATCTGTGTGTGTGTTCCTGGAGTTCTGCCTTGCAGGATTAATTAACTCTGGTTTAGATCCTCGGGAACGGCCGTTCCCTGCTTTGGAATTACATCACTGATTAATAATTATTATAAATCACAATGACAGACAACTCCAGAGGTGGACTGGCTTTCCATAAATCCCATTAAAGTGGGTTATTCCCCTTGCCCTCTGATGTCTCTGAACATTCCTTGCTGCAGCTGCTGGAGAAGGCCGAGGCGCGGGAGCGGGAGCGGGAGAAGGAGGAGGCTCGGAAGATGAAGCGGAAGGAGTCGGCCTTCAAGAGCATGTTGAAACAGGCAGCCCCCCCCATCGAGCTGGACGCTGTCTGGGAGGATGTGAGTGTGGGCCCTTCCTCGGGAAACAATTCCCACAGGGATTCAGCAGCCCCCTAACCCTCACCCTACACCCCACGTGGAGCTGGATGTGGTGGGAGAGGATGTGAGTGTGGGCCCTTCCTCAGGGGAGAATTCCCACGTGGATTCAGCAGCCTCCTAATGCCAACCCCTAACCCTAACCCCTAATCTTAATCCTAATCCTAAACCCTAACGGCCCCTTCCTTAGGAAACAATTCCCAAATGGATTCAACTGCCTGCTACTGCTAGTGCTGACCCCTAACCCTAACCCTGACCCTAACCCTGCATCCACATGGAGCTGAGCACTGTCTGGGAGGATGTGAGTGTGGGCCCTTCCTCAGGAAACAATTCCCAAAGGGATTCAACAGCCTGCTGCCTCCTAACCCCTAACCCAAACCCTAGCCCTAATGGTCCCTTCCTCAGGAAAGAATTCCCAGATGGGTTCCCCATCCTGCTGCTTGCCCGTGCTGACCCCTAAACCCAACCCTAACTTAATGCCTGGGCCTAAACCCTGGACCCCAAACCCTTTACTGGTGTTACTGGTTTTATTTCTGAATGGCTCTGTTTGCTACTGGAATTCCTTTGCTGTTCCTCTGGCAGATCAGGGACAGGTTTGTGAAGGAACCAGCATTTGAAGACATCACCCTGGAGTCTGAAAGGAAAAGGATATTTAAAGACTTCTTATATGTGCTAGAGGTAATTACTAATTTATTTTTTTCCTTCATTAGAGAATATATATTTTAAAAAAAATCCTATTCCTCCTAAATTGGGTGGGAAGGGGAAGGATTTAACAGGACTTTGCTGATTTGTGTTACATTGGGGGTTACCTAAAAGTGATGGATATAAAACCTCATCTTCAAGTGAGCAACTGGAGAAACTTCCTGCATTTTTTTGAGAAATAATTGTTCTCTTAATCTGCTGCTTCAAGAATTTCTGGAGTTGACACGAACATTTCCTGGTTTGTTTTAGGAAATTTGTGGGTCGGATTTTGTAGGAAACAAGATGAAATTGAAACTAAATTTGTCCAGGGTTTTATTCCCTACAGATCAGGGACTCCCAGAACACACTGAGCTCTTCAGTCATGATTTCTTTTTTTTTTAACTGTGGCCAGTTTTCTTGCTGATGAGCAAAAGAAATGATGCAGTTTAGTTCCATCCTTAATTTTAGGCCGGGCTGGAGCAGTACTTGAGCTGCTGTTCAGTAAAGTGACAATATGAGATTTCATTTTTCAGCCCTTGCTTTTTGGGGGTTTTTATTTCATTTGCTGCAGTTTGTCAGAAATTGGGCTTTAAATGCTTTGATTTGACAACTGGAAATTTGGCAAGGCTAGGTGTGGGTTTTAGGCCAGCTTTAAACTGGATCCAGGTACCAAACCCTGTGCATCCATGTGTGTTTCCTTGCTCCTGGGGGCTTTTGTTGCTGCTCTAATTTTGCATTAGTGCCCATTTTTGGGGGTTTTGGCAGTAAATGTGTGACTGGGGGGGGTTTAACCTGTCCCAGCTTTGTGGAGGGTCAGGAACATGGTTCCAGTTTCTTGGGGTTGTCCTGAGGTGGCTGATGGGGTGGGGGTGTCTGAAGGGGCTCCTGGGGACTGTTCTCCAGGAACTGCAGAGACAGGACACAGGGAATGGCTTCCAACTGAAAAAGGGGGAATTTAGGGTGGATATTGGGAAGGAATTGCTGGCTGGGAGGGTGGGCAGGCCCTGGCACAGGTTGGGCAGAGAAGCTGTGGCTGCCCCTGGATCCCTGGGAGTGTCCAAGGCCAGGCTGGAGCACCCTGGGCTGGTGGGAGGTGTTGGGGCTGGAACTGGGTGACCTTTAGGGTCCTCTCCAGCCCAGCCCATGTGGAATGCCGTGCTGACCCCCTCTCCTGTCCCACAGCACGAGTGCCAGCACCACCACTCGAAGACCAAGAAACACTCGAAGAAGTCCAAAAAGCATCACCGGAAACGCTCCCGTTCCCGCTCCGTAAGTGTTCCCTGGGGCCCTGCTCCCCCCCTTGCCACGGCTCCCCGTGGCTCCTGGCCCTGGTGCCAGTTGTAATCATTCCCCTGGGTTTGCATCCCAAGGGCTCCGAGTCCGAGGACGACGACAGCCACTCCAAGAAGAAGCGGCAGCGCTCGGAATCCCGCTCGGTGTCCGAGCGCTCGTCCAGCGCGGAATCCGGTACGGGGTGGGGTTGGATGGCTTTGGAATCCTCATTCCCACTTGGGTTGCCTTGTCTTCATCACCTCACTGACGTGTTTTTGTTGTCCCTGCCTGCAGAGAGGAGTTACAAGAAGTCCAAAAAGCACAAGAAGAAGAGCAAGAAGAGGAGACACAAGTCTGTAAGTGCCGTTCAGTTCAGATCCTGTGGCCAGCCTGGCGCTGCTTTCACTCATCCAGGCGGGATTTTTCCAGGGAAAAAAACTTGCCTGGGGAGTGGGGTCAGGCTGGAGGAGGGTGTTGCCAACGTAATACCTCTGTTATATTAATCCTGATATTAAACCACTGCTAAATTTGTGAGATGTGAAGGGCTCTACTAAAAACCTGGGATTTGCTGTTTATCCTGGCAAATCCTGGTGTTCTCTGTTGCTGTGGGAAGAATCCCAGCCGGTCCTGGTGCCTGCCTGAGTGTCAGGGATGTGTCAGAAGCTCTGAATCAAGAGCTTTTAACCTGTATCACCTGAGGTCAGAGAGTGGGGTTTGTAACAGTTAAAGCCAGAAAAAAAACGTTTTCCAGAGCTCACCACTTCCAGAGATTTCATGGAATGACTGGCAGCTGTGCACAGAGATGAGCTGGGGGACATCCAGCACGTCCCACCTTTACACTGGAAATGGTGGAAGTTGTGCCTTGAACAAACCTTCCTCCTCCTCTTTCCAAGCCACTCCAGTGATGTTTTTGGGTTATTTATTTCTGTGTTTAATTAGGAACTGCTTTGAGCAGTTTCCAGGGGCTGGATTGAACAGATCCAGTGAAGAGGGGAAATTCAGGTTGGATATTGCGAGGGAGGGTGGGCAGAGAAGCTGTGGCTGCCCCTGGATCCCTGGAAGTGTCCAAGGCCAGGTTGGAGCACCCTGGGCCAGTGGAAGGTGTCCCTGCCCATGGCAGGGGTGGAAGGAGATGATTCTTGATGTCCCTTCCAACCACACCATTCTGGGATCCCATAAAATAAGGTCAGACTTTTCTGCCTGTGCTTATTCTGTAAATGAATATTGAGCATCTTCAACACTGATACTCAGCATGTCCCCGTTTGCTTCCCCAGGATTCCCCGGAGTCGGATCTGGAGCGAGAGAAGGACAAGAAGGAGAGGGACAGTGAGAAGGAGCGGGGCAGGCAGAGATCCGAGTCCAAACACAAATCCCCCACCAAGAAACGGCCTGGCAAAGATTCTGTAAGCTCTGCTCCCCCGAGCTCAGGGTGGGATGGGGGGCAGCTCCAGGAATGGGCTCCAAGGGCACAGCTGGAACGGTGGGCACGGGTGGGACTCGGTGATCTCAGAGGTGTTTCCCACTCCCAAATAATTGGGGTTTGGGGGATCCTGAGCGTGACACGGAGCAGCCACCTGCGCCCTGCACTGCCCAGCTGTGTCTGTGCCCTTTCTGAGGGTCCCACTGAGCACAGATGGCACCTCCAGAGGGTCCAACCCCCTGGAATGCCCATCCTGACCACGTTCCCGGTTGTCTCCGCAGGGGAACTGGGACACGTCGGGCAGCGAGCTGAGCGAGGGGGAGCTGGAGAAGCAGAGGAGGACTCTGTTGGAACAACTGGATGAAGATCAATGACAAATTATTTATACCAAAAATGTTTACATGGCATCCCAACCCAGCAGAGCGTGGAGGGGCCTCGGCCCCCCTTCCACGGCTGGAATGACAGCGGCTTTTAGTTTGTCCCACATCACCCCAGTCAGTCCCTATCAGCAGCAAATGGAGAAAAGGTGTGGAATTCCCAGGGCACAGCTGGAGCTCTGGGGTGGGATGGGTGTGTCCCCAAGCCCAGGGGAGCCTGTGCACCTTCCTGGCCAGGGAATAACACTGGGCTGCTGGGCAGAGCCATTTCAGCTTTGGAAAAGGGTCTTAATTTACTTTCTTATGGTTTAATTCACCGGAGGGATCTGGTTGGGTGCCTTTTTCTGGGAAGGCAACGGGAGCAACGAATCCACGTCCTGATCTGTCCTGCAAACCCCCAGATTTTGGGATTGTTCTCGGTCGCAGTGAGGAGTTTGTCCAAGACTTGACTGATTGTGGTCCGAGCACCGGCTCGGAGCGAGCTTTCCCAGTAAATAACCCTGGGAATGTGAACGGGAATGTGGCTGCAGCGCCAGCAGAGGGGGTGTGTGTGTGACACAACCCCCTCATTCCCAAATCCCGCCCCGGCCCAGCCGTGGGCGTTCCCTCAGCGCTTATCTCCACCTCTATCTCCTCCTGTACCTCCACCTTCGGAAAATTTAGGAATAAAACAAATTTGACCCCGATTTCCATGTGTTGCCTTAAGAACCTGCTGCAGAATGTCCCTGCCCGGCCCAGAGCAGGGAGGAGGAGGCAATTCCAGCCCTGTTTTCCAACCCCCTGCGTGTCCAGGAAGGTGCCCCCACCCTGCTCGGGGAGAAAATTGGGAACCTGCTCTCCTTGGAATATTTTTGTACATTTTTATTGATGATTAAACCTTGTCTTGTACCCTGCCTGGTGGGTCTCTGTCCTGGCCGTGCTCCCCCCAGCCCGGGGCAATCCTGGGTTGGATTCACATCCTCATCCCTCCCAAATCCCAGCAGGGGAACAGGAGCAGCTCAGCTCCTTCCCAGCCTGGATTTCCCTGCTTTCCATAACTTGCTGGTGGATTCATCCAGGGAATTCTCTTGCTGGGGTGGTCTCGTGGCTCAGACTCCTTGGGAACACCCTGAGAGTGGAATCGGCATTTCAGGTGGAAAAGGCAGGAACCTGAAACCATTTTACTTGGGATGATTTGGGATTTTTCCTGGGATGATTTGGGGTTTTGTGTGGGGTCAACTGGGATTTTTTCCCTGAGATGATTCAGGGTTTTTCCTGGGATGATTTAGGATTTTTCCTAGGATGATTTGAGAATTTTTTATGGGGTGATTTGGGATTTTTTTTTCCTGGGATGGTTAGGGTGTTCTCCTGGGATGATTTGGGATTTTTCCTAGGATGATTTGAGAATTTTTCCTGGGATGATTTGGGTTTTTTCCCAGGGCGCTTTGGGATTTTTCCTGGGATGATTTGGGATTTTTTTCCCAGGGATGATTTAGGATTTTTCCTGAGATGATTCAGGACTCTTCCTGGGATGATTCAGGTTTTTTCTTGGGATAATTTGGGATTTTTCCTGGGGTGATTTGGGATGTTCAGAGCAGAGCCCATCCCAATCCCGGTGTTCCCCTTGGACTGAGCTCATCACTCCCTCTCTGCCCATCCCAGAGTTTGATCCAGCAGAGCTTGGAATTCCTGGTCTCCGTGGGGTGTTTGATGTGGGAATCCAGGCTGGCAGCCCTGGCAGGGCGATATTCCAGGTTTTTCCTGCAGCAAGGGATTGTCCCAAGGAAGGAAGGAGGGCTGGTGGCAGCTGCTCCAGGGGCGGACAATCAGCCAGGCCTTGGTGTGTTTTGCTCCCCTTCCATTCCCTTCCCTGGATTTCCATCCCCCGGGAATGCTGGGCCAGCAGGGAGCAGAGTCCACCTGGGAACAGCCCAGCCCAGGCTCTGGAAAAGGCAGGGACAGCTGGGATGTGGCCCAGAGCTGGGAATGGGTTTGGGAATCCTGAGGGTTTGCAGACAGGGGGGAGGTTCTGCCCAACACTCTCATTCCCTTCCATCCACGGAATTTTAGGGCAGTGATTTCCCAGGAAATCAAACCCTTGGAAGCTTTGCCTTTCTTTTCCCTTTAAAAATAAAACCCTTCAATGGGAAGGATCCTCAGGCTGGGCTTGTTTTCCAGGGCTTAATTCCAAGGAAAAAAAACCCTAGTTTTTTTCCTAGGATGATTTGGGATTTTTTCCTGGGATGATCTGGGATTTATTCCTGGCATCATCTGGGATTTTTCCTGCAATGTTTTGAGGGTTTTTTTTCTTGGCATTATCTGGAATTTTTTTCCTGAAGTGTTTTACAATTTTTCCCAGGATGACTTGGGATTTTCCCTGCGGTGATTTGGGACTTTTTCCTGGGCTCATCTGGGATTTTTTTCCCGGGATGGTTTGTAATTTTTCCTGGAATTATTTGGGTTTTTTTCCTGGGATGATTTGGGTTTTTTTCCCAGGATTGTTTGGGATGTTTCCTGGGGTGATTTAGGATTTTTTCTGGGGTGACTTGGCATTTTTTCCCTGGAACTATTTGACATTTTTTCCTGGAATTATTTGGGGTTTTTTCCTGGGATGATCTGGGATTTATTCCTGGCACCATCTCAGATATTTCCTGCAATGTTTTGAGATTTTTTTCTTGGCATCATCTGGGATTTTTTTCCTGGAGTGATTTGCAATTTTTTCTGGGATAATTTGAGATTTTTTTTCCTGCAATTATTTCACATTTTTTCCGGGAATTATTTGGGGATTTTTTTTTGGATGATTTGGGTGTTTCCCTGGGGTGATTTGGGACTTTTTCCTGGGATCATCTGGGATTTTTTTCCCGGGATGGTTTACAAATTTTCCTGGGATAATTTGGGATTTTCCTTGGGATGATACGGGCTTTTGTCCTGGGATGCTTTGGGATTTTTCCTGGGATCATCTGGGATTTTTCCCAGGATAATTTGGGATGTTTCCTTTAATTATTTTGCAATTTTTCTGGGATCATCCTGGGATGATTTTTTATTTTTCCTGAGATTATTTGGGATTTTTTTTTTTCCTGTGATGATTTGGAATTTTTCCTGGGATGATTACAGCAGTTTCCTGGAATGATTTGGGATTTTTTCCTGGGATCATCTGTGATTTTTCCCAGGATAATTTGGGATGTTTCCTTTAAATATTTAGAGGTTTTTTCTGGGATGATTTGGCATTTTTTCCTGGAATTATTTGACATTTTTTCCTGGATTATTTGGGATTTTTCCTAGGGTGATTTGGGATTTATTCCTGACATCATCTGGGATTTTTCCTGCAATGTTTTGAGATTTTTTTCTTGGTGTCATCTGGGATTTTTTTCCTGGAGTGGTTTGCAATTTTTCCTGGGATGATTTGGGATTTTTTCCTGGAATTATATGGGTGATTTTCTTGGGATGATTTGGGATTTCCCCTGGGATCATTTGGGATTTCTTTCCTGGGATGGTTTGCAATTTTTCATGGAATGATTTGGGATTTTTTTTTCCAGGACTGATTTGTATTTTTTTCCTGGGATGATTTGCAATTTTTCCTTGAAAGATTTGGGATGTTTCCTGGGGTGATTTGGGGATTTTGCTGGGATGATTTAGGATTTACTCCTGGCATCATCAGGGATTTTTCCTGGAATATTTTGAGATTTTTTTTCTTGGCATCATCTGGGATTTTTTTCCTTGTGTGATTTCGGATTTTTCCTGCGATGATTTGGAATTTTTTTCCAAGGATGATTTGGGGTTTTTCCTTGCAATGATTTGGGATTTTCCCGGGGGTGATTTGGGACTTTTTCCTGGGATCATCTGGGATTTTTTTTTCCTGGGATGTTTTGGGAATTTTTCTTGGAATGATTTGGGATTTTTCTTGGGATGATATGGGGATTTTTCCTGGGGTGATTTGGAATTTTTCCCAGGATAATTTGGGATGTTTCCTTTAATTATTTGGCATTTTTTTTCTGGAATCCTCCTGGGATGATTTGGGATTTTTCCTGAGATTATTTGAGATTTTTTTTCCCATGATACTTTGGAATTTTTCTTGGGACGATTAAGGTTTTTTCCTGGGGTGATTTGGGATTTTTTTCCTGGAATGATTTGGCATTTTTTCCTGGAATTATTTGGGTTTTTTTCCTGGGATAGTTTGGTATTTTCCCTGGGGTGATTTGGGACTTTTTCCTGGGATCACCTGGGATTTTTTTCCTGGAATGGTTTGCGATTTTTCCTGGGCTGATTTAGGATTTTTTTTCCCTGGGCTGATTTGGGATGTTTCCTTTAATTATTTTGCAATTTTTCTGGGATCATCCTGGGATGATTTGGGATTTTTCCTGAGATTATTTGGGATTTTTTTTCCCCATGATGATTTGGAATTTTTCCTGGGACAATTAGGTTTTTTTCCTGGGGTGATTTGGGATTTTTTTCTTGGGATCATCTGTGATTTTTCCCAAGATAATTTGGGATGTTTCATTTAATTATTTGGGGTTTTTTTCTGGGATGATTTGGGATTTTTTACCAGGAATTATTTGACATTTTTTTCCTGGAATTATTTGGGATTTTTCCTAGGATGATTTGGGATTTATTCCTGGCATCATCTGGGATTT